>NC_063204.1:30073084-30208084 GCF_017589495.1 Alosa alosa
CACACAAATCAAAGCAGGCCACTACCTCCAGCTCTGGCCTCCTCTTTAACGGCAGGACAGGGAGGATAACCAGAGGCCTCCTTTCTAACGGCAGGACAGGGAGGATAACCAGAGGCCTCCTCTTTAACGGCAGGACAGGGAGGATGACCAGAGGCCTGGAACCTGAAACCCGGGTGCTGTGTGGTGGGTGCTGCCCAGATAGGAGGCGTTTAGGATTCTGATGGGAGGCTCTTTCAGTAACGGGAAATCCTAAATCAGGAGTTCCCACTCACACTGAACAGGTACGGAATTTATGGTGGAACCCAACGACGAGGCTCTCTGTGATGGGAAGTTCTGCTCTAAATCATTCTGTCATGTCCATATACGGCTTAGCAGCACGAGAAATGTGCAAAAAATGTGCTTGAAAAGGGATGCCATGAAAAGGCTGGTGACAGCTAAAGACATATAAAGGGACTCTACCAGCAAATCCTCACCAGTCCTTAGCATCTGTTATGAATGTGTCATCATATAGCCATCTGTGTCATAATTCATAACTCTTAACTTACAGTCACGCCCCATGCTATGCAGCTCAGGATGAGTCTCAAAGGGAGCTATATTTAGTCAGAACTATAAATGTCAGGTTTGGGCTGACAGGGAAGGAGCACATGTAAATGTCTGATATAAAGAGACGCGGATGCCTTCAAAATGCCAAGGTCTAGCAGGCCTTTAGTCAAGGATTCTGTTTTCAGAAGGGCAGGAATGCAGGGAGGTGAGATGTGTATGTGTGTGTGTGTGTGTGTTTGTGTGATTTGTGGTGGAGTTAATCCTGATCTTACCTTCACTCTAGAAGCCGATCCTGGCACTCGGAGAATCCCCTCCGTTTGCAGGCCTGTCTGCTCCAGCTTAGACAGCAGCTGCAAGTGAAGCACACACACACACACACACACACACACACACACACACACACACACACACACACACACACACACACACACACACACACACACACACACACACACACACACACACACACAGAGAGAGGGAGAGAAAAAGGGAAAAAGTATTATTATAGTTTTATCAATGTATACATCACCCAGCTATACATTAAAATCTCATAAATTCCATCAATTTGATTGCAATAAAAAGAGAATATATGATAAGATTAATATATAAAGAAAATATTCAATTTGTATGAAAGCTGTTTTACAGTAACTTCTAAAAAAAATTCAGTCTAGACAACATGAAACAGACAAAAATGGAGAATTATGCTTGGTCATAAATAGATTCATAAATCCAAATTGATTAAATTAAAAACATCTGAGCTCACCCTTTTTGGAATTTTACCACAAGTCAAATAACTTTGTTTAATTAGCTGAGAAAAGCATTGTGAATAAACAGTGTGCATTTCACTGCTTTGTTTTGTTGCCGTCGGACTTCAGGCGGCCCTTGTTTAGCTTGGAGATAGCACAGCTGGCCACGGGTGTGTGTGTGTGTGTGTGTGTGTGTGTGTGTGTGTGTGTGTGTGTGTGTGTGTGTGTGTGTGTGTGTGTGTGTGTGATTTGGGGTGAAGGGATCTTTTGGCATTCCTGTCTCTTTAGCAGCAGATAGATGCTCCTTAATCTGCACCAACCAGATAACCCAATCAGACGTCGAGGCTTTTGCTCAAGCGCCCTGGCCTCCCTAACGGCAGCGGTGGCTTCCCAATCTCCTTCAACCTCTGAGCTCCCTGTCAAAGTCCCCCCTTCTCCCCGAGCTTCATTCAATCCTTTAAACACCAGCAACAGATAACAGATGCCCCTCTCTGTTCCTCAGGCATGCTGTTGTTGTTGTTGGTCAGCTGAGCTTGTGGAAACAGTAGGAGAGGTTTTCTGGTAAATGTTTGCTTATGGGGTGGTTGTTGGGCTTTAGGCCGAAAAAATCTTCTTTAGGCATTCACTGCAAGGGGAAAGTGCTGGTAATTTAACTAATCTTCATTTAGGGGGTGAAGTAAAACCTTCAAGCAGTTTAAACTGGAATTTGAGGGGAATTAAGAACTCAAAACTTTAAGCTTTGGGTCACTTCCTGGATATTTATGCCGTTTTCTGTTAATATCTTCTCTAACCAACTGAACTACTGCCCACTCACTTATTTATAGTTTTTATTGGGCTGGTGGCCTACTTGGTACACCTCTATCTCCTGTCTGTCAACTCATGGTGTATGAAGCCCTTCGGGTTAATCGTTGTGAAGTCTTGTGTGTATGTGCCAGGTGTCAGTGGTGCCAAAGATGAATATCCACATGAGTAGAATTTTGTTCTACCTCCAGTAGGCCCTGGCACACTTTAACTGGCTCTCAGTAACCACGTGCCAGACATCTACACCTTTTAACAAACCATACACCAAAACCAACCTCTGCCCCAGCTCAGCCTGAACGCAGGAGACACCACATTTAAAGCACGAGGGGTAAAAGCAGAAATCGAGTGGCAATCAGTCCCACAAGACTGTGTATTTTGCTGAACTGAAGGCCATCCCAGGCAGCTCCCACACAGCAGAAAAATGCTGAGACAGGGACAGAAACTTCTGGGAGAGGCCGGGCAGGAATGTCACGAGGTCCACGCAGGGTCAAAATAATAGCAGCTATCACATAGAGGGAGTAGCTGAGCAAGGTGGCGGAAAAGCCAAGGAGCCGACTGACCCCCAACAAACGCTGACCAAGAGATTTGTTTTCGTCCCGAAAGTGGGAGTCATTAAGTTGTTACAGCAGGAATTTCCGGTGGACCGAAAAGAAGACTGAAAAACATGTTCAACAATTTTCTGTACCTTTCTGAACACCAGAGGAACCCGGGAGCCGGGGAGTTTTTTCTGGTCGTTTTCCAGGAGGGTCGTCAGGGGAACCCCAAATATGCCGCTTTCTGTGGAGAGAGCGGGAAATTATTCACAACAACAACTCGTCTCGATATTCATACTAGAGCTAAATTTAGTGTGGAAAATCAGCGTGAACGCTCTGGCCCACTCGCACACACTCACCTCGCGTCTTGCTGCGCACCACGCGGTTCCGCCTCAGCTCGATGCCCAGGCCATCGTAGAAGGTGGTCAGCTCTATCAGGGCAAAGTAGCCAATCTTCTTCATGTCCTCCGACGACAAGTCGTACACCCTTGTGAGGCCCAGTTTGGGCTTGACAATCTGAAACGTCTGAAACAAAAACAGAAGATTATGGGGTTGTTGGTGTAAGAATGAGCCTGGAAAACACATGACAAACAAGTTCTTTTAATAAACTCCCTACATCAAAAGGTTCTTTTAATAGACATGCTAAATGCACAGTGATGGGTGAGTAAAGCTGGAATGAGAACTCACTGGCAGGTCTTTGTCATCTTTTCTGATCCTCTGGCAGTCTTGGCAACCTTTGCCTTTGCGATGTCCAGTCCCGGCGTCTGAGTAGGGCACATCAAATGACAAGATGTACTCCTCTGGGTCAAACTCGGACACACAGGTCTCTTCAGCTGACTGGAACACCGGGGATGAGGGCACTGCTGGGGGACACATATGTACAGGTAACAGTCTTTAATGAACTAACACATTGACAATGGCATGTTATAGGTTTGGTATACATTTAACAATCTTTACTGAAAAAGTCTATGATGGCATATGAATTATGAAGAGATAATAGTTTGGCCAATTTGCCCTTATCAAGAGCAGATTTGCATTTAGACCAAGCAAAAAACACAGCTCAAATGACTAGTATGTTCCTAATCAATTGTTTTCCCTCATCACTCTAAAATGTCAGGCCTGCAATTCCCACTCTTACCCCTAGTAGGTGTCCGATGGGGCAGTTTGGGAGCGATCTGTCCACTGGGGGAGAGAGGTGGGGGTAGCGGGTCAACTGGCTGCAAAACAGAAGCAGGTAGAAAAATCACCATTCAATTCAGCAATGTGGCTTTCTATATGAACTCATCCACAGAGCTGCGATCAGAGCTCTGTTCACACAGGCACAGTGCGGGGGAGAGATAAACAGATCTTTAACCAAACAGATCACAAAGATACAGCAGAGAGCATTTGACTAAAAGTCAATAAACGTCCCCCTTTTTCACAATGCTGATTTGTTTGATTTGGCTTGATTTCTTTTGTTCATCTCTCTTTTTGACCCCACTACCCCTGAACCTAATCTTCACTGGAATCCAGTCTCGGGCCGCTGTGAATAGGCTCAGCGCTGGCGTGAACAAGCCCTATTGTTCCGTACAGCTGACTACAGTGGAGGTCAGTCTCCACATTTACAACAACAAACTTCCCTTTATTTCCCCCATACACTCTGCACGTTCCAGGCACGGTGCCCATATATGGATATATACATTACAGTATACTTGCTGACAGCAAGGGTGAGAGAGAGTGTGTGTGCATGTGTGTGAAGCGGGGGTGAGGTGTGTGTGTGTGTGTGTGGGGGGGGGGGCTGTTGAATAGGCGCCTGCAGAGGTGAAACAAAGCCATATGTCCATGTCTATATTGCTTTTATTCAAACTGCATGGCTCAGTCGGTCGTCCACTGCTGACTGAAAGTACTGGACCCCAGGCCCTCTGCTCAGCATAAACATCACCCAGGCATTGGAAGCGCTGATGGAGGGAGGGGGGCTGTCTATATAACCACTGTAAACACTCAGAGCTTTTACTCTGAAACCATAAGTGCCCTCGCAAAACGAGTATGAGCAATGAGCAATTTGCTGTCCTGCCACTCTTGCCTAAATGAGCTCAAATCCAGCCTGCCTTGGGCATGTGTCATGTTTCATTACTTTTCCCAGCTGTTGGCCACCAACCTCTCAAACACCATCTTACACCGTGCTACGCTATGCACTCTCTGCTGTGGTAATACTTAATTGAGAGACGCTATACGTCAAGGGTCACAGGGAATGTGTGTGAGCGTGTGTATGTGTATATGTACGTGTATGTGTGCAATCTAAGTTTGTGTGAGTAGACTATATGTGTGTATGCATGTGTGTATGTAAGTGTGTGTGTGTGTGTGTGTGTGTGTGTGTCGGAGCAGGACCCACACACTCAGATGGCTGTTAGTCATGGTGGCATGCTGTGAGGCCCTGACTCACTCCCTCAGGCTCCAGCCAGGCCTCCCTCCCTCCCTCCCTCCCTCCCTCCCTCTGAGCTGGCCTGCCTAGAAAGCTCAGCCTCACAGACACCGCATGCACTACTTTCTGTTTATCTCAACACAGCAGCACAGGAGGGCATAGCAGACCTGTTTAGACATTTGTTACAGTCTTCAGTGTTTAATCAGATATGGTGTGAAACTGAATACATACTAATATTATAAAGAATGGTGCATTATTTAATTATTTCATAAACTATTTTATCTGAAACAACAAATTGCTGATTAAGATGCAGTATAGGAGGGAGACATTACTAGTTCTATGTTTGCCACTGAAGTTGAAAGTTACCTCTGGAAACTAATGAAAACAAGGCTATGAGAGCATGATCCTCAGAATATATACCAGGAACCACTTCAAATATGGAAATCTCACTCCAGTTGCATCGGCTTCAATACACCATCATATGGACATCATCATATCACTACAAACATGCCCCTACCACAAATGGCATCTTTCATATCTCCTGCCACAACATTATCTCATTCATAACTGTGGCCCAACCATGGCTGTATCCCAAACGGAATAAAAAAACTGCTGCTTTTAAAGATATTTAACAGGGGAGCGAAGCATCAAGGCATGTCTGAATCAAATATTTGTATGAAATGCTGCCTTCTAAGATACCTTCATTTTGCCGAAATTTGAAGGTAACGTAGATGTATCCTTCATGCTGCCTTCAGTGTCCAAAATTCTACTTAATTGTAAGCAGCTATTGCTGAAGTTGAACGTAGCGTTATTCTGCTTTCTGGTATCCTGGCAACGGTTTTCCGTGTTACTATCTTGCTAGGCTGTCCGAAACAAAGTTTGTAGCTGGTACCTTGATGCCTGCTACGGCAAGTGACATGTTAGAGAGCTGAAGGCAGCAAGACTTGCACATGACATGCACTAGCAACAGCAGTCGTTGTGAGATGTTCAATATAAACAGATGAAAATAAACAACTTTAATGTGTAGCAAGATCCTATGCATTAACAAGTTATGCCTTAATGCCTCGATACAAATGTGATTATAGCCACAGCAACACTGGACATTTCTACTCTTCTACGGGGACAGGCAGCTCAAGACTGTCACAACAAGGACGGTGACTGCCATTCAACCAGGCTGCTATAAGTGTACCTCCTAATGGGAATGATGTGGCTCTTTGCCCCTAGCTAGCTATCCGGAGGACTGTGAGCCTGTTTTCATTTCATTCCCATAATCCAAATCCATTTACGCTGTCTGCTGGAGCCACCACAGGCTCAGGGCAAGAAGCAAAACAAAGCTTGGGTTACCTGCTCTAAACCTGCCCCTGGGCAGCACCACACATAATTCACGGTTATTAGATCCGGCCAACATGTGCATGGTGTGTGTCTGTGTGTGTGTGTGTGTGTCTTTTAAAACAAACAGTCAGGAAGTAGCTTGTGCCGCTCCCCCTCCCTTCAACAACAGTATACAGTGAGCTTGTCACATTCCAGCTGAAGTCAGTGGGACAAACCTATTTTAGAGGCCACCAGTGGCAGCTGCCACCGCAGCTGAGAGGCTGCTTACACACACACACACACACACACACACACACACACACACACACACACACCACCACCCCACCCACACAAAATTTCTGCGCATACCGTTTAAAAAAAGAGAAAAAAAACACGTGTCTGCCAGCGGCACGAGAGTCAAACTGAAAGGCGGCGACACTTCGGCACCTGAAGCACATCCGTCCTGGGCCTGACGCAGCATGCAGGAATGTGGCGCGCATAAAAAGGCCACTCTAGCATCCCCTCGGGGGATCCTCCCCACAGCTGAGGCATCTAAACTAGTCCCACCGCTCCCCTACGGCTGTCTGCTCACAGCATCCGCTGCAATAGATATGTTGAAATGTGATGATGCAGCAGTGTCAAAACATTCCAAAGGCAAACAACTGCGACGTCTGCGGCAGTATGGAATGGTTTTGGTATCGGATGAGTCACTCTTTGTGCCCTTGAACTACAAGCCCCCTTTTGTATGTAGTTCAAGGGCACATCTTTGTGAAACCTCCCACACTGACTGTACATTTTGTGAGTGGCAGGTGTTGCCGTCACTGGGCACTGAGGTTCTGGCTCACCGAGCTGTCTGGCGTGTTGAACACGTCTCGCACGTGCCGCATGGGCTGCTTGTTCCTCTTGCGCATGGTCTGCGTGTAGTTGTCCAGCCGCTTCTTCACCATGGCCGTCTGCGAGCGCGTCAGGGTGGACAGCAGGGCCTCGGCGGGACCCTCCCCGAGCGCGCCGGACACAAGCGTTGATAGGCCGGCTTCGTGAAGCCACGCCTCCTCCAGCTCTGCCTCTGGAATGACATTGGTGGAGAAATCGTGAGTTATTATGCAGACTGATCAGATTCACTGTGAATAGGACCAGAAGCACAACCTGGGTCTCATAAATCATACATGTTCAGACATATTTGGGTCTGGATTTGGGTCTTTCTAAAATAAGAACCTGCAACCCCTAACTCCCAAACCAGAAAGGAGCAATAGGTAATCTTTCAAAAGATCTAACCTTATTTTACGAGTAATTCATCTCCCTTGCCAATCCAAATGCCCCAGTTCCAAATATAATACCTTCTTTTATCTCAGACAATCCCCCTGCCCCACTAAATCAAAGATTCAAGCCACTTTCCACACAATTGTGAAAAAGATGTTCACGGGTTCTTCTACAAGCCAAATATAAACATTTTCCATTTCTTTTATATATTTCTTTATTTGTTTATGCATTCATCTATCTATGTATAAATGTATTTATTTATTTCTATGCTTTCTTTAATCATGTAGTCACATTGAGAAAATGTCTCTTTTCCAAGTGAGCCCTGGCCAAGAACACGCAAGACATAATACAAATAGGATGTAAAACAATAAGGATAAATGGATATGTGCCAATCTAAAAGCATTCACAGTGATAGACAGATAGCTGAGAACACTTCCGACGTAATCTTTGTAATCAGAAAACAGAAGTCCATTCCTTTCCTTTCCTGCTCCTTTGATACTCTTTATGAAACTTTTCAGTTCCACAGCACTGAAAAGGGTTCTTCACAGTTTAGCATATGATCTTAATACAACAGTCGCTACAGAGTTCTGAAGTGAAATCAGAACATGAGAACAAAAACAAAGTTCTTTCATGAAGAGGTTCTTTCAGCCTCTGTAGCCATCAGTATGGTGGACACAGTTGAAGAAATAACTAAAGTGCATTGTCCCGTCTTTCTGAAGAAGTCCCTTACCGTCGATGCTGCCCCTCTCCATGGCCTCCTCTCCGCTGCCCTGGCAGTCCTCTTGGATGTTCTTGACCTCGCTCCAGTAGTCCTCCATGGAGTCCTGCGAGTCTCGGGACGGGGAGCGCTCGGGTGGCATCGCCCCCACAGAGCTCATCCTGCTTAGCCCCTGGTACTGGACTTTCCTACGAGAGGGAGGAGAGGAGTGGGTCAGTGAGTGAGTGAGTGAGTGAGTGAGTGAGTGAGTGAGTGAGTGAGTGAGTGAGTGAGTGAGTGAGTGAGTGAGAGAGAGAGAAAGAGAGAGAGAAAGAGATAGATGTATGTAGTACCAGAGTGAATGAGTGAGTGAGTGAGAGAGAGAGAGAGAGAAAGAGAGAGAGAGAGAGAAAGAGATAGATGTATGTAGTACCAGAGTGAGTGAGTGAGTGAGTGCGGGAGAGAGAGATGTGTGTAGTACCAGAGTGAGTGAGTGAGTGTGAGAGAGATATAGAGAGTGGACAACATGGGAGAGAGAGAGTGAAAGCGTGAGAGAAATAACGTATGCGGTAGCACTGGCAAGGAAAGCATGTTCCTAAAGTCTTCCTAAGAACTGATCATTCTGGCTTTTCCAGCCAATAACAAACCTTTTCATGAAAATGAACACAGCACATAACCTTAATACGGAAATGTTAGATTACAATAATGCATGGCATGCACCAATGAACAGAGCAAACATTTCAAACACAACACAACACCTTCAGAGGGTAAAACCCAACTGGCAGAACAGGACTGAAGGGGACCTGTGTCACGTGCGTAGCCCTCATCACACTCTATGAACTCAATGGCATTGTAGATTGTACATATCATGTGACCACTGGAACCATCATATAAAGAGACTCATTTTAGGAGCATTTCCAAGCTCTAATGTTTATAACTAACTTTCCCATTTTACAAACAACCACCACACACACTCTCTCTCTCCTTGTCTCTCTCTCTCTGACACACACACACACACTCACACACACAAACACACTAGACCAGACCATGTAAACTCCATTGCCTGTCCATCTCTTCCCCTTTTCCCACAGAGGCTCTGCCAGAAGACGCCTGGCTCCAATTATAGCCCTCTAATTACAAGGAAGCCCTGCTGATATCACAGGCCCCTTTCATTTCGGGGCAGATTTATGACCAGTTGGGGCCAGTGTCACCTTCATGTGGTCTGTTTATCACCACAGTGACGAGGAAGCGCTGGCCTGGGCTAGCGCTAACGCTAGCTGGACTCCGAACACAACCGCAAAGACTAGCTGGGTTACATGACAAGGAGGAAGAGGTAGAATAACATGAAGGAGAAAAGGAGTGGAGGAGAAGGTGGGACTGTCACTCTTATCTCTTCGCAGGCAGCTGGCAGGATGACTGGAGAGAAGAGAGGGTGGCGGGGAGGTTAAGAGGGTTTTCCCCTATTCTGTAAAATGATCTCGCACGCAGCTGCTGTGGCTAAATCTGCTTATTAAGCATTTAGGCTTACTAACACCTATGGAGTGTGTGTGCGTACATGCGCTCGTGCGTTCGTGCGTGCGGGCACTGGGTAGTCACTGCGGTAGCACTGGTCTTATTCGATAACCTACTACAACATGAAGCCCAATCCAGACTCTGTATTCAAATATTGATAAGGACAGACTAGAGGATAGAGTGCAGCTAGCATTACTCTGTCTCAACGCCAGGAAGCAAGAACAAGGGTCTCACTTAGGGATGTTATTGATTAGAGCAATGCATTGTGGGAAGGAGGATTGTGTTAAGAGCGGAACTTTGTTTTAATGGCCTCCACTCCCCCTGGGATGCACAAAGCAGTCAGCTAGCACTCCCGAGCTCAGACGGCTAAGGTTAGAAGACATGAGACAAATATACTTCCTCAAAAGCCAAGTCCTGAGAGAATCTCACTTCTTGTGACTGAATATGACAGAGGATTTGAACTGTTGCCATATCTTTCTACAAATCAAACAGTGAACTCTTTCGTGACTACTACCTAAAAAAAAAAGCAGGTCAGGCATTAATTCTTGTGTATTTGTTTAATGTGCAACCAAACACAGTAACCAAACACATCTACTGTGTGCAGTCACAGTGGAACAGTCAGCCAGTTGAAGAAGCAGTTTAATGACAACTACTACACACGTTCATGCAGACACAATACGCGCACACACACACACACACACACACACGGGAATGATGCACTCCTCTTTCAGAGCAGACCACTGCTGCAACACCCACATACCGTATCTTATCTTAGAAAGCCAGGATGAGCTAAACCAGTCCTGTTTGATGACCTCACTTCCTGTTTCTAATGCCCATGGTCCCGAACACTCTTTCAATGGCCAAACAGAGCTTTTATCTAATCTACATCAGATGTGTCATCTGGCCCCTATACACACCATTACTACAGATATCCTCTGAGAGATTGCAGAGACAATGTGCATCTCAACTATGTTGTAATTGGCTAAGGGGCCACACACGGTCACGAACACAGGCACCCACACACACACACAGAGAGAAAGAGAGAGAGAAGGGGGGGAGAGAGAGAGAGAGAGAAAGACAGAGAGTAAGACATAAAGACATGAACACACACACACACACACAAAAGAACAAACACACACACACACACACACACACACACACACACACACCCTAGTAGGGGTTTCATTCAGATGCCCAAGTGGTAACTACAAAAAAAACTTGAATCCAGACAATAAGAAGGCAACACGAAGCAGCTGAATGAAGAACAACAGCCCTCACCAAACTCTCACTTTCAAATGCACACAACCGTAACGAGAACAGAAACCCAAATACACCTACGTCACCAACAAGGGTAGGGCATCAGCTCATTAATTCCTTTCAATTTAATCAGAATGCATTGTTGGCCCTTCAGAAAGTTACACACATGGACATGCAATACAAATGCATCTTGGTGAGGGAAACCTAAGTGCAATAAAACTATGAGTCATCATTGATAAGCATAGATGTGAGAACCCTAAATAGCCTATATTTAGAAGGAGGCAACACTTATCGGCTGCAAACAGAAACCTATGAAGGTATACTGTATGAAATGTATGACACACCGTTATTTCCACACACGTTCTTTCACTTGACCGACTAGGTTACAGTGACAAATGTCCTTTTGAGAAAAAAAACTCAACTCAACTACACAGAGAAAAGCAACTTGAAGAAAAACAGAGCAAGTAAAGAGAAAGTTGGTTGGCAAAAAGGAACGCGAATAAAACAAACAAGACTGAGAATGACCACACTCTGGTGCTATGCACTTGCTTTGAAGCCAGCTTCCTGTGAGTCATGGTCAGAATTAAAGAACAGAGAATATACAGCTCACTGGGCCATGAGAGCAAAAGCTTTCATCAGCACAAAGACTGCAACTGAAGAGTAAAACATCTTTCCATCAAAAGTCATGCATAGGACTGACTTCAAACAGATACAAAGCATAATATCCAAGACCTCCTATTGCACACATTATAACACCGCTTTACATCAAAAAGCAATATTGAGTGCATGCCCATTGAGCTGATTTGATTCCAACCTTTCTCTATCAGTCTCCTCTTCAGCTGACTATAGCATGGCATGCCACACACACACACACACACACACAAGCCAGTCTGTGAAAAAGTCTGAAGAATAAAACCTAGATTACCTTTCAGTGCTTCATTCAGCTGAGGAGAAGCAGCAAAGGGGCCAGTGTCTGTCTGTGGAGATCTCTGAGGTGCCCACAGTATTAACAAAGTCCGACAGAGAGAGAGAGAATGAGAGAGAGGGAGAGAGAGAGAAAAAGAGAGAGAGAGAGAGAGAAAGAGAGAGAGAGGTTAACTGGCCCCCTAAATCTCAGGATATCCTCTGGCCAGCTCATGAGCTCCGTGTGGAAACCCAGACTCATCTCTCCTCCCACATGCCTCTGCCACACATCCCTCGCTGCAGGAGGCAACGCACAGCTCTCCGCACAGCTCTCCGCACTCCCTCACACACAGCTCAGCTCAGCTCAGCACAGACACAGTGAATGTCCAGAGCCCTCTCTCTCCCCTCCCACCCTCACTCCTTCACTCTCTACCCCCTCTCTATGCTCTCCTCCCTCCTTCCCTCCCTTCATCGGTTCTTCCTATCCCTCTGTCTCACCCACTCACTCCCTCTTTCATTTCGCTCAACCCCCTACATGTACCTACTCTTTCTCTCACTCCCTCCATAGTGTTTTCAAACATCTTTGTCTTTCTCTCTCTTTTCCCCCCCATTTCACTACTCCTGTCTTCTTTCGTCCTCAGGGCTTATTTAGCGGTCACCGTCTCTGCTCTACTATCGCTTGACCCCTCTGTCGCTCTCTGTGGGGGATGGAGGGTGCTGTGGAGAGACCGCTCCCAAAATGGAGACTAATTTGGGTAAACTCGAACCAGATGTGCGCCGTAAATCACCAAAAACACACACTTCACCACTTCTTGTTTTTTTTTTTTTTTTTTTAAAACACAAACAATCACCTCATGTAATTAAATCAAAACCCCCAAAACACATTGAGATCTGAATAAACACCATATGAAAACAAAGTATAGTTCAGCCTTAATGCCATTTTCATGTAAGCATCCGTATTCTATCATACAAAACTCTTCCACCCCAGCTCTGCAACCAGTCTCTGCTTGGTGAAGGTTTTGGATGGAATAGATATTACAGTTCTTATTATGTGTACCTCTGTTCTTTAAAAAGGGAAAAAAGCCCTGTCACTACTTGGCAGCGCCGTGATTTATTCTTGAAAGAATGGAGTGTACACAGCGCAACAGGGTTTTGTCTGAAATTGAAAACAGACTTTCTTTTGGCATGTGTGTGATGGATTTGGCTTCAGATCGCAACTTGTAATAAGCCAGAAGATGGTAATCAGAATGTAGCGAAGCGAGAGAAAAAAAACGGGCAACACATGAGACAAGTGACTAGTGATGTTTCTTCTCCTCCGGCTCAGAGTGATGTTTGGGGGTCTAGGCACACAGGCTGCAGCAGTTACAGGCCCCCGAAACAACATATGTAGGTCAGCGGAGATGGCAGCTAAACTGGAAACATGTGCGTACAGAGAAGGGCTCCTGCGAAGTGGCTGTAATACGAGGAGAATCTGGAGGGATCCTCCAATCATGACCTAATTCCTTTAAGAATGTAAACACTGCCGGACCATGGTGCCATAGAAGTGCCGGAAAAGTTCTGCCAGTTTTTTTTTTTTTTTTTTTTCCATGAGCGTCTATTATTTAGTTTAACAGCCACCTTTGACGTTTCAGATGCTAGAAAACTGGATCGCACCATGACAAGTGATGCCAGCAGGCCTCTGAGTCAATCGACTAAAACATTTTCCATTTTTTATATTGATTAAAATGGGCAAATGCATGAGTGGCTGTTTGGGAGAGAAAAGGCTTCGTGCCAGACTGCTGACTGTAGCTCATCCTGTAAAATGTTGACTCAGATGTTTGGCAAAAGTTTTTTTTTTGTGCTGCCTACACTGAAATCTGCCCTTGAGACTTAAGACAGGCAGAAATTGTGTCAGAAAGCATCTTACACCCAATTATTCAATGAGAGAGACAGAGGTGAGACATCTGGCTTTCCATTCTGCAAATAAACCACCTTTCCCATGGACAGGATACAACAAATCAGTGTAAACGAAAGTGACTCAATCCATATGACGACATTCACTATTGACTATTGCCCATAAAAAACAACTCCATTTAAACATAGGCCTACACATGGATGCATATTACATTGCAAACCATTAAGAGGCCAGCGAGTGTTGGAGAATAATCTCAATAGTGGTTTCCTTAAGCAATTATGCTGTGGCTTCTGTGAGTCATTAAACTTCCTACCTAAACCCCCACACACACACACACACACACACACACACACTACACACACACACACAAAAGGCCCTTGTTGGGTGAAGGGCCACCACTTGCCCCACCACCATACTGGAGTCACAGGTCCCACGCAGATCTTCTATTTTTAGCCTGTGGGCAGCCCTGAGGCCTCCCTCCCCACGCATCTGTGGTGGCCATTATGGCCGGGTAGCGGTGCCGACTCAGCAGTATGCGGTTCTCTCTCTCTCTCTCTCTCTCTCACTGGGGCCTGGCCGTCTCCCGTTAAAAGCACCTTTGCACATTAACAACATGACGTCCTCCCAGGGAGATCAATACTAGTGCAAAGGGAGAGTGTGAGATTGCCACTAAAGGACATTAATTGGGCTGATTAAGATGGGCGTGAATATGCTGGGGAAACATGAGCAGGAGATGAGAGTTGACTTGATATTTAAGAGCTGCTTCATAATAAAAGAGCCTTTCTGGTAATAGTAATGTAGGGCAGAATGAACTCCGAGCTTAACCATGACAAATGCTGCCCATGACATGACTGAAGAGCCTGTGGTGCATTCGTCAGCCAGTGATTAGTAACTTCATTTATTGCGAGTATTTTGAACTGCCCCTCGACTCACTTGTGGTGAAGTCACCGCCTGCCCACTGACACTGGCCTCTTTAACAGTTGGCTTGTGGCTGTTGTCAGTGGCCAGCATCTCAGTGGCCTGTCCTTTCAAACACGGGCCACAATGACAACTAAATTACGCTCACGCTCAAGGGGTGGTTTCCAGACATTGAGACATTAGCAGCACACCCATCTCTGCTGGTGCATCACAAGAGGCCACTCTTTCACTAAAAACAGAGAGGGGAAGAGTTAGAGTACTTGCTGATGCACAGCTTGAAGCTCATTATGAGAAAACAAGAATGGCTTGATAAAATTACGGAGGGGGAACTAGGCCGCTTTGGATACTTCCTGTTTTGCCTTTAGTGATACTGGGCGCCTGGCGTGTGTCAAATAAAGGCTTTGTGATTTATGACTTCGGTTACAGGATGGTCAGTATGATGATCGATAGGAGAAAATGGGAGGTGGATGCTCCATGATTCACAACAACAACAACAAGTAGTTACTGACTAATGAATACGATAGGAATGTTTTTCACCGGGCTTGATGATGTAAGGGGGAGAGCGAGTGCCTCTTCGGAAAAGCACTTAGCCGTGCCACCCTTACAGAGGCCTATCAGAGGCTCGCAAAGATAACATAGACAGGAAAGTAATCCCCACTGGACACATACACACACACACACACATAAAATACACATGCACACACACACATATAAAATACACATGCACACACACACATATAAAATACACATGCACACACACACACACACACACGTAAAACACACACACATATAAAACATAGACACACACACACACACATTCCCCACATTCAACAATAACAGTTTTCAATGGAACTAAAATATGAGAGTAGGAGAAACTCCAAATAGGCAAGACCTTACACTGACCCTTTTAAAAACTAACAGAGACTGTCCACAAAGGAAAGGCAAACAGAGTTGGCTAACTCGATAAAAAATATAATATATACATATAATGCAATTTCCCCCGCCTGCCCGACAGGACTATCTCTGGAGGGTTAAAGTAAACTGAAACCTCATACTTTTGCCCAATTGCATCAGACTCTGGCAACATCTCTTGATTAGCATAGTGACCTAACCAGAAGAGAAGGAACATAACTCGCATATATGAACTGGGTTATGTGGTTATGGTCACTAGTGCACATCTGCAGATGTAGTGTGTGTATATCCGATCTTCTACAAAAGAAAAATACTTATAGCAACACAACCTTTCTCGCGCAGACCTATTCAAAGACCATCAATCTCTCTGGGCTTGGTATGTGTGTGTTATCATGACCAAAATAAGCCCACGAGCCAAAATAAGCAAACTTCTCTTCCACCCCCACTTGCCTCTCACTGACCTCTTCACACATCCCCTTTAACAATAACCCCCCACAGTCCCGCTAAGACACACAGCTCAAAACAATGTATAGACATCTCCACCCGACTCTTATTAGAGAATAGCTACAGTATAGCTCACGATGACCCATCAAAAATACCTTCAGAGATCGATCATGGATGGCAAGTGCTAAAAAACATTCTTGTCTTGCAGAGCTTTATTTTCTCTGTCTCTTTTGTTCTGCCAGTAAACAGGAAAGGTAATGTGGTAAAAAATCTTAACCACAAGGCATCACAGGCAGGAGTGAAAAGGCCATATTTAATCACGGACAGTGAAAATCACGACAAGTTCCAGCAGCAAATCCAAAGTTCTCTGGGGCGAAGCCCAATCTTATACAGGTTCAATTACATTGTTTCCAGGCAAAAGTATTACATAGAGACATATGACAAAACCCATGACTGTCATGCTGTAGCTTCAGCAGAGACAATAGACAACTCAAGCAAAATACCACATATGCATCTTTCCTGCTGTTGGAGGCCACAACATATGATATTAATGTTATGTCAGCACTATTCTACACAAGTACTGCATACCACATTTAGTCATTTAATTTGTCTGTCTCAGGGAATTCATTCACTAATCTAATGGCTGTTGCATGATCTTTATAAGAGAGCCATTCATGGGGAGAGCAAGCTGAATGTACACAAATGTATCTTGTAATAGTGAGAGACTCAATACTATAGGAGGACATCAATTCTTCCCAAACGTAATACACTGTATGTAAACCATATACATAATAATGCAAAGTGTAATGCTCAACACATTCAATTTAGGGATAGTCTAAGAATGCCTACTATAGTAACCTTCCACACACACTCCTCCTCATCATCATTTCCAATTTAAATTTAAACTGTTTAGCACACAACCCGTAGGCACACTTTACCAAACAGCTAACATGTCAGATATGAAACACCTCACACAGCTCTTTCTTCTTTTACTTATTTAATGGGTAGTCAGTTATCAATTTGCTTCCACGTACATAAAGACATGCAATAGATGGGAAATGGTACACACTCAAGTTTGGGACACATTTACACACTTGCTCAGAAGGTAAGTGCATGACCATACTGTAGGTGACAGGCTGAAAACCAGTTATGTTGACGTGTAAATGAAAATGTAAATGACAACACAATCTGTACAGCGAATCAAGACTGCATAGATTCAGCTGTCAATGTTGAACCTTCATGGTATTTCTTAAGGCAGTAAAACTGTAACCGATCCGTCAATACTTGACAGCACCACATGTTAAATCACTTCTCAGGCGACCACTCGTGTTTACCTTATCTACAGGGGCACTTCAACAACAAAGTACTCTCCAATAAGCCATCTATATATGGGATGTGGGAGACTGACAAAGAATAACATGATATTTTAATTACCTGGGCATGTAAAAGTCTCTTCAACTCGTGTTGGAAAGGAGAAGGTCAAGGCGGTGTCGTCCCAAGGTTCTACCCTTTCTGCAAATCAGCTGTGCTATGAGCGATCTCCGTGTGAGTGTCTCTCTACCTGCAGCATGAGGAATGCAGTCCGACTGCATGGCTGGAAAGCCACAGTGAAAATATCATGCTATTCTTGTGAAGTCATCAACATCCGCTTCCCTGTCACCTGAACAATATTTTAATTTGCGGTCAGAAATATTTGTGTAAGTGTTTGTAGATCAATTCTGTTATCTGCGCCGTTTTTTGCATATGCCTAATGAAACCTGAGTCATACAGACCCAGAAGATTAAGCCGCTATCGTCATGAATGGAAACTGAACACACTGACACACTGGGTTCTTAACAGTGATTCACATTTTTACAAAGCGCCATTGCTCTAATTTTCTGTAAGTCTTCCAAACTACTCAGAGCAGTCTCCTCCTATCTTCTGCTCAGAGGGAGCCAGCTTTGCTTGGTGGTTTATATGACATGTGGTTTTAGGAACCTGTTCCAACCATGGCCCTGACCCTGGCAGTGATCTTTACAGCTTTTGCTAACCCTGGAGGCTTACTCTAACGAAAATAATGAGTCCAGGTCCCTTCTTGACATCTACTTGACTGTTATAGTTTAGCTGCCTATCAGGAGACTCAAATAGGTCACCAGTTCTCCACGTGTCACAGGAGAGCACAACAATGGGTTGCTGGTTGTCAGAGAGGCATATCAAAACATGAATGAAGTGACAGAATGTAGAACTAACCGGTGGCATTTCCTCCAGAGAGAGAGAGAGAAAAAAAGTTAAGCGTCCTCAAAATGTTATTGTCATACAAAATCCCCACTTGCATGTGGAAGTATAACAAACACTGGGCATTTTGACATGTAGAACAACACTGTTGAGAAATGATGAATTGATGGATTATAACAAATTAGCACTGGTGCAATTCAGAAACAAATAGGAGATGTAAATAGTGGGTTTATCATTGTCAGGGGTGACATACAGCACTCTGCTTTCCCGTCTCTGTAAACAAGCAGCGTGCAGAAGCACGGGTGTGCCCACTGCTGCTGTCCATTGTGGATGTGCTTTGTGCCGAAGGACCCAGAAGTCATTGATAGTGCTAATGAGTGCACACAGCCGGTCAAAAGCCAGTGGATCGCTGTCCTTCACGCGCTACAAAAGCCGCATTCAGTAGCAGACACCGGAGCACCTGGGTTAGCTTTTGTGTGCCAGACAAAACCCAATGGGGAGCAGTAGGGTGGTGTGGGAGGGTTGGGAGTTTAGAGAGTAATCCTGCCCCGACCCAAAACGGTCGGACCCCATGCGCCACCTCAGGATGTCAAGGCTTACACATGCATGCACACACTCACCCCCCCCCCACACACACACACACACACACACACACACACACACACACACACACAGGCACAGGCTTGACCTCTAGCCTGGTAGGTGGAGTAATGTCAGCTGAGAAATTGACCCGTGGAGACTTGCACACCAGCTCACGTCTCTCTCCAGTGTGTCCAATCCAAGCTTATCTGCGACCTACAGCACTTTTCCATTCGCTCTACCAGGCCAGACTTGGTTAGAATGGGCCACAACCACCGAGCCCTTTTCATGTCACGTGCCAAATTACTGCTTTTCTCAGAATCTCTTTCTATTGAGCTTGAAAATAATAATTTGTCTCCATGATTAAAGCCTGGGCCCAGACTTGTGAGATGCGAACTCAAAAGAAAGGTTCAAAAGAAGGAGAATACTTTTAGGATTATTATTTACACTACATCCAGAGGAAAGGGGAGACGTTTGGCCCTTTCATGGTTAATCTCCTTCAACCTTGTACCAAAAGTCAAAACATTGCCTATTTGCGCAGAATATCCCATACATCTGTCACAGTTTTCTGTATTTTCTCTAAGCTATCAATGTATGATGTACTAATCTCTTTGTCAAATTAACCACATGTTCCTAAATGCAAAGAAAAAACATTCTGCCTAGGAGGTCTTTTTTAGGCTGTAAGATAAATCAAAACAAGATGAAGGAGCTCAATGGACAGATGACTGAAGCACTTGGGGGAAGCTTAAAATACCCCAAGGGTAAGCTGCCTCTCTGTCTCACGCATAATGTAAATATTTTAAGAGTTAATGGCCTTGGCCGCGCCAACTCTTTGCCGTACCGCGTCGGGTTCAGCTGGCTCCCCTGTCTCTGGCTGACCCTGGCAGGTTCCAGGCTTTCCATCCTGATGAAGCAATAGAGAGAACCACAGCCAAATTTTGGAGGATTGGTAAGGGGTGGTCAAGGGGGTCAGGGGGGGGGGGCACAGGAAGAAGAGAGTGTGGGGGTGTAGGGGTGTCCTAACAGATGTTGTCAAATCATTCAGGTGGCTGCTGCTGCAACCAGAGCAGAGCCATCCATCAATATCTGAAATGGAAGTAGGTTTAGATCCGCTATGGGTGAGCGTGACCAACGAGATCTGCGTGTGTGTGAGAGAGGAGGAACTGCGGCCGGCTGAGAGGATGTATTTGTGCAGAGGCTTTCCAGGGCTTTCAATCACAATTTACCATTATGTGCACAATTCAAAGCTCCAGCAAGCAACAAACACAGCTCTGTTTATAAGCATTCCACGGTGCAAATGGGGAGAGCAGCCTGCCAGAGATTGTAAAACAATGTGAAACCACATTTAGACGAATTTACAGTTAAACACAACCAGTCAGAAGCCCCAGTCTATTTCACGTGTTGAGAAAATAGACCTGTGAAACTATTCACAATTTACTATGTGGTCAGACTAATTTAACATTTAGAAATTAGACTGTATTTTCTGCACTGTCAAGAATCATTAGACAACACCACCATTTGTAATGCATGTTTGCAGTTGACACAGAATCTGTATGAGCAAAGACTGCCAACAGCTGTTCATGCCCCCTACACTCTCTGGGGTGCCATACGATATTAGGATTTGCCTCCACTGACAACTTTAAGACTGACCATCCTGGTGCATTATGAAGACAGTGTTAGTGCTATGTTAAACAAGGTTATATGTTCAAGTATATATACCTATACAGTACTTAACAGTTATCATTAGGAGGATCATTTGTTAAGATCATTAGGAGGAATAATAATAATAATATTTATTGCCTTGTTTGGTTTCAAAAACAGCCTATTTTTATTTTCTTGTTACACCACCTAAAATGTCAAATAATACAGACCTGTCTGTTCTATTATGTGCTTACAGTAAATTGGCTAAAATATGCTAGACCTATTGTAATCACGGCATTAATTCCATACACCTCAACTAAAATCATACGCAACGTTTCGCACACTCCATCAAAACATTTGCTGGGTAAATTATTTTCATTGTGAAATATTGTGGGTTGTGATAACTGTACTGAATCGATGATGGTTGGGCAAAATGTTTCAAAAACACCGGAGGAGGAGAAGTCGCCTTTACACGTGAGCTCCGAAGTTTCTGAAACTAACTTACCTGCCGAAAAGAGCATGTCTTGGAGACAGAGGTGCTGCATAGTTCTCGTCCACCAAATGTATCCTTGAAGGCGTGAATGAATGGTAAGCTGTCAAAATAACGCTGCCGGAGTCTTTCATATCCATTGTTTCAGAAGAAAACGAAGACGCTTGGCTACCGTGTAGCGGTGAGTCTTGAGTTTCTTCTTCACATGGGCACGCACGCACACACCGGATTCTCCTGAGAGAGAGTAAATAAAGAGGTTTATTGCCTGTCGCGCGCCTGCTCGTATTGTAGAGCGAGTAGACGCCACGAGGAGGACGTTTGGTGATACTGCAGCGCACGGCCAATCAGGGTTGACGTTTATTTTTATACACACATTTATGCAAACGGAAAGTCTTTCAGTTTTCATTCAGTTTGCGGTGAGGTTTTAGTTTCATTATGCAGTGTGTAATTTGCACCCTGAACGCTCGTCTACGTGTTTTGAAATGGTTGAGAAAACAAATCATTGACAACACAATCTTTTTCCCCACGTTTTTGCTCTGTATTTTTCCCTGTCAGCTTGACACGCACGTAAGCTTGGGGTAAAAATCCTTCAATAACGTAAAGGTCTATCATTGTGTGTCCATCAGTCAAGGTTGGTAAGTTAGGATGAGATTACACTGACCACTTCATGCACTGCCTTTGTGTGCCCCGGGTATCCCCGGACTCACATGACGGGAGTGACCCCCTGTGATGCCTACTTAATAATGAATATTGACTCTATTTTGACAACTGCCATGTTAGACCCCATATGTGGGGGGCTTTCCTCTCCATTTTAAAGCACCACAATCAGCTTATCATAGTTACAGGAATAAGAAAGTTAGGCTACTCATCAACATTTAAAATAATTGCATAGCCTAGCCTACTTCAATTCCATTCAAAGACTTCACCTAGACTACATAACAGTGAGACTCAACAGGCTCACAAACCAATATTGTGTGACTATCTTTTTTTAATTGGGTTGCTGGCAGTAGGCCTACTCCATTTTGACTTGTCAGGCACTAAACATGCATGTGTGTGATACAGCCCCAGATGTTACATTTGCCTGCACATTTCCCAGGACTAAATGAGACTAATCCATTCCCTGTGCATACTGACCTAGATACTGTACATTTCAGAACACAGGCACCCAAAAGGACTGAGAAATCCATTAGGGTGCCAAGATCCACCTCGGAGGAAATTAATGCACAGCCTTTCTCACCTCAGCTTGTTCTTCTTTCATCTCATCCAACTTTCCAATTTCCCATTTTCTGTCCCTCAAGGCGGGTACAGTACCTATAAACTGACATCTAACTCAGCTCACAAGATTCATTTTCATTTGAAACATTTTACAAATGATCTTTAGCATTACCTGCTCCATTGTTTAACAGTGCAATGGTAATTGCAGCTTTTCACCAGCTTTTCACACACTCTCTACATCCAGATAGTTTTCTCTAATTGTGTACATTTAGACCTATTTTAATTGTTTTATTCCTTTGCATGTCCGTGTAAACATGAACAACAAATTCCTTTCTTTGTTTCAACCTACTTTGCCCATAAACAATAATTGATTTCTTGTTTTCAAAAGCATCAATACACACATCCTATGTTGTGTAATTCCTCAGTAATCAGTCAAATCCTGTCTAAACATCAATGCAAACCTTTCCTCATCTGGTCCAAACAATCAAGAATGCCCATAGATAGTCATATTGGATTGGAGTCTTGGCTGCCAAAGAGCTGGAGGGTAGCCTGGCTGATGTAACTGGAAAATTAAAAGGACAGTTTGTCTTGTTCTTTAATGCGATAGAAAAAAAACAAGAAAGCCATATTTCCTGAGATATTGTTCCAAATTTCCTTTTGGGGCACAAGGGTCCTCGGAATTAAAGAGCGTCTTTCGTCTCATGGCAGTTGAGAGGATTAGTCTTTCAACAGGTTAAAGTATCTGTGCTTTCATGGTGAAAAGAACCCCCTTTATATATAATGCACTTATCACATTCCCATGGGCTGACAGCAAGGGGAAGGACCGGGAAACACTGAAAGCTATACTTCATGCACTAGAAAATAGATTTTAATAGTGGGAGATAACATCTCACTCCTTCAGGTAAGTCAGCCACGTGAGAAGTCGGTGTTCCCTGTCTGCTCTGCAGTAATAGTTAGACCCTTTTCTTATCAGGTCGAGGCCAGACCACCACAATGCACCAGGAACTGGGAACAGGCAAACCTCAATGCATATGTGAAGCTGAGGAGGGGTACGTAGGTACTTTCAAACAATATCTTGGTGACCATCATTTGGAGTTTGCATTTGTGAGGGTACTGTGACATGTGAGTGCACAACTCTGCCTGACTTTGTGCAAATATTCTTGCATGTACATGTACACGTGTCTGTGTCTCCATACACATCTGTACCTAAGAGTGTCAGGATCTCCTCATGTACCGGTATTTTGTGCACCTAAAATGTAGTTTTGACTGTGAGTGATGTGTGCACACATGTGTATATGGGTGTTGTACTGTAAGTGTTGGTGTGTGTGCATGTTTGTGTGTTTGGCATGCAGGTGTTTGAGATGTGTGTGTGTGTATGTGTGTGTGTGTGTGTGTGTGTGTGTGTGTGTGTGTGTGTGTGTGTGTTATGACAGGCAGTGGCATCGCGGACAGGCAGCTGGATGAGAACAAACTGCTGTCTATTCCCGCCCTGTGCTACAGTGTGTGAGGGTCTCTGAAAACAGTTCCACAGCCAGCGGGACCTCTCATCTCATCTCTCTCTTACTCTTCCCTCTCCACAGCAGACCTTTGTCTCCCCTCAACAAGCACCCCTTCAGCCCGCTGAAATGACCCCTGTGTAACGTCAGCAGCCGGCCACCGAAAGAGACACCAGAGAGAGGGACAGACATTGCTTTAGCAAAAACACAAATAAGCTTCAGAGAAGATAAAGTGTTGAACCAGTGGCCCCAGTGTCATGAGGCCAAGCCAAGAGAAACAAATAGACCTTGCTAATGCAAACGCCCTCCCGTAGAGACGTTTACTTTTGTGTGGCACTCTCGCACTCTCATGATGAGAGCCTGGACCAAGCCTGGGCCATATCTGCCGTGGCTATTACCCACACCCTGACCCATCCGATAGAGTTGCTTACGGAGGTTAAACAAATATTTCTACCCTGATGACCATCTGTGGAAGCTATTGACATGTCTGCATGCTATTGACATGCTGCATGGTGGACAGGTTGGTTTTTCTACGTAATGGATTTTTTTTAACCATCTTGGTGTGAGAGCTCTAAACCTCAAGGTGTGTACACAGACAGTGAAAATATTATCTCTGTCAGGCTAACGTCTCTCTGTCTCAAAACATCTTATGCAATAGTGCCATGATGACCATGATGGTTCATGACCTCAAGCTATCCAATTTAGTCGTGTCTTTCTGTTAGACATTTTGCTATGAATATATTTTAACAGTTTTGTTTCTTTAAATCTCTGCATAGCATATACCCTGGAGTTCTCGCGAGAGGCAATGATGTTCCAGAGTTCTCTGGCAATGAGCAATGATGCACGTTACCTTTACCCCTTGCATCCCGGGGAACCAATCAAAAAATTAGGCCATTACATTGTTCGTGGCCAGACCCTAATCTTTCTACATTACCAGGGTCTGGATTTTCCAGGCTACAGTACGTAGCATACAGTATGCACTTACACATCATATTATGGTATGTCGTGTACTGTAGAGACCTCCCCCTGTGAGCAGCCATCATTTATTATTTATGAAGGATTAATTTCAATCAAACCACTGCCATCCCAGTAACCACCCAATTCTTTCCTATGGGTGTTTGAGTGTGCATTTCAGAGTGGATTTCTATCACCTCCAAATGTAATGCTTCCTTCAGGGAGCATATACTGGCCCTATCAAGAGATGTGTTGTTTCTTAGGACCATCAGGTCATTGCTCACATACTGTACATACAGAGCAGAGATGTTTGAGATGAGAGAGATGAGAGAGAGCTTACTGCAGAGCTAATGGTGGAGGAATTGTTGTGAATTTTGTATCAAAAATACTGTTAACAACCCCCACACACACACACACACACACACACACACGGACACATGCACACCATATAACACTGAGAGAAGGTACAACTAAGAAGGAGGTGGGGTTATTTTTACATTTTAGTATGATTCAGAATCAATTCTATAGAAATAAATTGTGCCAGGTAGGATGACACCGCTACAGCCACATTCAAACACTGGAAACCAGTTTGCCAGCCACTTGTAAACAAACCTCCTTAGTCAGAAGCCTGCACTGATGGCACCAGGCAGTAGAGAGAGATAGAGATAGCGCCGCAGTGGTGGCGGCGCCACTGGAAACAACACAGGGTGGGGATGGGGATGGGGGTGGGGGTGGGTGTTAGGGCGAGCTGGATGTGGGAAACATGAACCGTCCGTGCGGCGATGCGGGCCGCAGGGATATCGCCTGGCAGGGCCGTCTTACAGGGCCGGCTTCTCTCACTGACAGCCGCGGCATGACCCACAACAGCCTGCTTCCTTTGTAGGTCAAGCACGCAAACCTTCCCTTTCCTCTGCAGGCGACCTCTGCAAGGGAAAAGTAGAAAAAATGGTCGCCGAGCGAGGGCTACGTAAACATGGAACAACTTGGAGTAACCCCACACAAACACACTTGATGCGTAAAAAAATGAGATAAAGTTCCTTGGTATGTCCTTATAGGAGAACTCCTCAAATATTTGAATAAGTGAAATGAGTTTGCAAACTGTAAAGATGCTTTGTCGGATCTCAAAGGCTTGTCTGGAAGCGTTACACAACTCTATGTAACTATAACAGGAAAACCACACTAAATATTCCTAACACCATCTTCTTTCAATACAGTTCATTCAAACATTGACACTAGACATTGCAAGCCTCGTGGCATTATTTCCAACCAAACCACTTGTCGGACGTTTGTGGCCTGGAGTCATTTCCGTCTGGCCACACAGCCATGTTTTCACGCACGTCATTAATGAAATAAATATGCCCGCTGGCCCAGAGGCTAAAAGGGAAAAGAGGCCATTAGACGCTGGACACGTTTGCAGTATTAATGAGTGGAGGGACCGGCGCAGAGTCCCCGCTGGCTGTCGGATGAGACGGTGGCAGTTTAGGAAGCAGAGGAGCAGCTGTTGAAATGTGGGAATAGGAGGGTAGAGGCTTGTGTGTGTGTGTGTGTGTGTGTGTGGTACTAGGGAACAGGAGGAAGAGATGTGTCAGAAGGGAGTGTGGGGAATAGGGCTTTTTTATTCACAGTAAAATACTAGTGGAAACAGTCAAAAGCCATTTAGCTATTCTGTGTATGTGTATAGTGCATTCACATGTGCAGGGATGGAAGTGTATCAAATGTATCAAAATAAACTAAAAAAAAAAAAAAAAAAAAAATCAAATACTGTATTTTTATTAGGGCTGTCAAAACTAGATGTACCGCATAGCGGTACAAAATATGATCGCCGCTCAGTCCTGTACATCCGTTCCGCGAAAATAAATCACACTTCAATTTGTCTCCATATTTTACTCCATCCCCCACTATTGAAACTTTTGTGAATGCTTGTTTAGCATGCCTGAGTGTGTGTGTGCGGCTGCACAGAAAGTAGCCTACTGGTGCTGAAAAGGTGAATAGATTGTAGAATAGCCAAAGAAGATGTAGCATTGTTATAAAACCTTTAAAATCTCTAAACAATCACAGTTCATCACAGTTCATCCATTGCAACTGGATTGATGAAAGGTCACTTACACCTGTAGGCTACATTGTATTTGGGAAAAGCAAAAGGTATCAACATAATGTTATTTATTTATTTATTTATCAACAAAAACATCTCTGTCAGTTCCATGCCGTTTTCAACAGCTATCAAAAACAAAGGTCATTTTTGGATGGATGGATTTTTTGTGAATGTTTCTTCTTCTACATAAGATTTTAGTCATCTTTAGTTCATTTATTGTCAATGCACAAATTAAGTAACAGTAGTCTGAAACGTTATTGTCAATGCACAAATTAAGTAACAGTAGTCTGAAACGAAATGCTGTTTTACATCTAACCAGTGGTGCAAATAACTGACATGTCCAAATGGGCCTTGATGAAATGCGTCGCTAGACTGTTCATACACATTTTAACGGGCCAAAGTTGAAGAGCTGTTGTTCGTTATTGTTCGTGCAAATATAGGCTGATTCATGTTCCCTTGCATATTGTGTAACTAAGGTCCATGGCAAGTCTGGCTTTCACCAGACCAAGCTCAATCTTTTAAGAAATCAAAAAATAAATAGCGGGCAGATCAGGCTGTGTTCACCCAGCCTAGTCCATAGGCACCGATATTGTTTAATTTTCGATTGAGATATCCACGCTCTGGCTATTCTAAATGCAAAAATGCATCAGGGAGTTATGACAAAACTGTAACTAACAAACTAGATCCTAATAGAAAGCTGTTAGCTTCCCTAAGCTACAGGTAGGCTTATAATGTAGGCCTATTTACAACATAAATTGTCAATAGGCTATGCTGGCGACACAAATAAAATCTCCTTTGGAAACCAATGGCTTACGCCTTACAGTGTCAAGCGGACTTTAAACTGCCATGTCGTGGCGAAAAGTTGTAATAAAATTCACGCAGCTCCATGAGTCAAGGAAAGCACGAATGAAGTAGCCACTTCTAAATGGGACCCACTACACAGTAGCTTAAGGTGTGTTGCTAAAGCAGCCATAATAAAATGAAGGTGTCATTGTTTGGATACTTCACACACACGTGCTTTTTAATTTCACAGACTACAACTACCAAGCTGGAATCAAAGCACACCGATTCCCCTCTCACACCCTGCACGCACTTAAAACAACAATAACAGGCGTCTCAGTCTCACGCATGTATAGGCAAAACTGTATCAGACCAGTGTAATGTTGGTAAATCTTCCATTGCACAGAATGATTTTGTAGCACGTGCAACAAATGACAGTCGAAAGATACAATTACAGTGCTGCTATCAACTTGCTTGGTATAACCGCATTTATAGTTTTCTACAAATGCAATCAATCAAATTGGCCTCCATCACTCAACCAAGGCTACGGTAACATTACCTAGGTCCTTATTGATATTATAAGATTAACTACCTGCAGTAAAAAACAAGCATGTCCGATAAACATCCTCAGATTTATTTCGGCTTCAAGAAGAAATGGGAATTACATTTCATGTGAACATCGTCCTATCCTTATTAGACGTTCTCTGCGGTAAACTACAGTCCTTGTAGGAAGTGTCCATTGTTTTTCCAACCCACTTTTAACTTCCAGCAAAATTACGTCTCACTGCAACGATGCGCCATCTAGTGGACAAACGACTACTTATCGCCAATACTGGAAATGCAGTCATGATGATGATGATGAATATTTATTTTGGCTTTCTTTTAATCCTACTGAATTTGTAATTATGTATCGGCCGTTCTAATACCGATAGTATGTGGGTGCCTATGTATGTGTCCATGTGTATATGTATGCACCGCCATCTACAGGCCAATGAGTGTACAGTCACTAAATGTACACATAACCTATTTTTTTAGACCCCCATGGATGAAATTATGCGAAACTTGGCATACCCCAGAGAATGCCAGGTCAATCATACACATAAAATTTGGTGCAGTTCTGAACATCTTAACTGAAGATAGGGCGATTAAAGCAGAATAATATTGCATTTTCATTTTTTTACGGGGGTACAAATCACAAATGAGTGATTATGGGCCAGGTTGATGTGGGCCCTTGAGACCAACATACCATAAAAGATTCTTCATCCTCAGTGCCACGGTTCAGGTAGTTATTTAGGAAAAACTGCTTTTTGCGGTTCGGGGCCCAGCACGGGGCCCCCGGGGACGAGACAAATTTTCTTCCGTAAAAGTCTAGTGGGGCTACATACCCACCAAATTTCATGTGTCGGTGGTTCGGTGTCCCGGGTATCGTTGACCAAAAATTCAGGAAGTAGATGGGGGGGACTTTAACAATCCCTATATGACCGCTTCGCTAGCTTTGCTAGCGGCGGTCATAATAACTGATTAAACAATTAATTAATTTGAGAAAAAATAACTGATTAAAAAAAATAGTGCAGATTAATCGATTCTGTTTTTGAACTTTAATGTCACTAATGCTGATTATTCAATGATTAATTTGAATTTAAATATTTAAAATACTTTCACAGCAAAAATGATATGCGATTCATTTAGATTAATTAATCACAGAGTACAGTATGTAATTAATTAGATTGATTTTTTTAATCGATTGACAGCCCTAATTTTTATATTTTGAAAATACTAAAGATAGGTAGCATGAAACAACTTTGCAAACCATATATTTACAGTAATCTATTCCTTCATCACTGACTCTGCTGATTAAGAGAACAGAGTTTGAGAGCAACAGCTTTTTCTCTGCTTACGAGACATGCCATAAATCTGCAAACAGTCAACAGATCAACTATGCTGACCCGCCTGTTACATCTCAGCCTAAATACTGTATTAAAAAAAAGTTCTCAAAAAGTCACAACTGAAATTGTCAAGTGGTACAAACTAACCACCGAACCTATTGATACCGACAGAATGTGGGCTTAAAGCAACCCAATGCAGTTCTAATACTATTACATTAAAATAACGACTTCAAACTCATGGTACACTGACATATAATATGGAGAATGAAGTCTCTGACATTGTCAATACATTCCTTGAATGCTTGATATTGCACTGTGTAATGCTGTTGATCAGGTAGGATCATGACCCTTTTAGTTGGTCTTTAACTAACTGGGACCATGTAAGCGCTAAATGGTGTTGTATTGATGCCAAGGGAGATAAATATGGATTTTTCATTGTGTTACTTTAGGTCATACATGGGGCAACTTTTTGAGCAATATGTTGCCGGGCATCCACATAACCCGTTCAATGTGTTCCGATTGGATGATTAAAGTTTCAAGTAAACTTGAGGGTTCGTGTGAGAGAGGGACTATATCGTGTGTGAGCAACCTGCATGTTACTCATCTTGCACTGAATCATCTTCCTCTCAATATTCTGATCACAACAAGTCTGCACCAGTCAGAGGCTACATTCATTGTTTCCCACTTTTATGATGTCATCACATCACCAAAAGTATTGGTTTTACCAAACATATTTGGCAGTATTTTTAAACTTCAAAAATACACACCTACTGTATAAAGTATTTTGATAGAAAATACGAAGCCATTTTCTCCAACCCAATAAAATACCAATGACAAAAATACTATTTTACGATCATGTATCATCAATTCTGCCCATGCCTGCACAGATGTGTGTTTCTGTTTGTGGACAGAGAGCAGAGAGATGGACTGAAATGAGTTGGCTAGGCAAGGCACTGGAGGCCGGGGCTGGACACTATCGGGTGAATGGAACAGGAACGTCCTTTTGTCTTCTCTCTGGAATGTTCCGAGCATTCTGGCCATTGACCCCTTCATTCCATTGGCAGCAGCACGTAGATAAGAACTTACTCTGCTGCTCAGCAACTCAAGACACCCAGAGATTGATCTTTTGCCAACTGAGTCAATGAATCAATCTTTTACATTCCAGTGATAAACATGACAACTTACACTGTGGTCACCTAAAAAAAAAAAAAAAACTTTAGGAATACAGTACTTGATCTAACTTGTATCTCTTCATTCTTCATCTGTGCTGCTCACAGCCAGTTCTGATTCATGACCGAAACAAACAATGTTGCACGATACAATCATTCACATATCACATTTTAACATTTTAAATCATGTTAAATCATTTTTCATGTGGTTAGTTTTGTTGCACAAACATGTCATGAGAAAGAGTTTCTGTTTTCTTACAATCTGTTAACACTGACGGTCAGTAGCCTGCTTCTGTGTTTGATCTCCTATATGAGCCACTTTCCTGATGCTCTTCCCCTTATGAAATCTCCCCTCTGATATCCATTTCAAAGAGAACTAGTGCTGCAGCTTGGCAGTCCCTCACCATCACCATATCCTGCGATACACCTGTTGTGTCAAATCAGCAAACCAGTAGCCTACTGCCCTCCCACACAAGGTCATCTGTGTGTGACCTTAACATCATGCTCATTATTTCAAAGGACTAAAAAAAAAACACACATACACAGCTGGTTTGTAAGTTAACCAAATAAAAACAAGACGAATGAATTTGAGATGCATCAAACATAAGAGATGTAACTGGATGGTTTGTGTACCAGAGTTTTGCTATTCCTACAAATCTTTCTTGGTGCTTGTGAAAAAAAGCCAGTTCAGCATTACAGTACTCTGCTAGTGGTTTCTGCACAGCGTTACTGATTCTCCGATGTGTGCTAGGCCATTTCTGACTGTGACAGTGAAGCGATCGATATCTCGGTTTGTCACAGAGTCTAATGACTGCTTTCAGAGATGCCGGGTGAGCGTGTGGTTTATATCTTGCGTCTCAAGCTCGCCACTAATGGACGTGTAGGTCAGACAGGGTTCTCATATGCCATTAATCAAAACAAAGGCAGACAGAGCTTTCAAAAAAACACAAATAAAGTGATTCTCTCTCATTACACCTTTCCTGCCTGTGTGGCCTGATAGTGGACTGCTTGTCCATTATACTGTATGTATTTGACATGTATATGATTTTTATTCCAACTCCATTTCCCATCTCTGATGATAAGTGTGGTGTGGAAATATCTGAAAGTATGTGTATTTAGTAACCATCCTGCTAGTAAAGGATATCCATGTGCTTGTGTTATTATTTTGGTATTTTGCAGGTGAATAGTCAAGAAAACTTGTCTGCACACTTTAATCCATGCTAGATTCTTTAATAAAAGGCAGAGAGGCTTTCGGTCATCCGACCATCATCAGGGCATACTTTGCACATTTTGCAGGTAGAAATACAGTGTTGTCGTGTTTTTTTTCTAACTGAGGTTTATGCAGCTGTGACTGAGTGACACGGGTGACTGAAGTGTAACATCTCATCATGCATGATCTTTAGTTTGATTAATAAAACACTGTTTTCTTCTGCTTGTCGCAGACAGGAAAAAGGAAATACATCTAAACCAGTCACGTCTCACATGCAAATCTACCAGATTCATTTCCTGCTTGCTTTCAACAAACGCTTTCCCTAAACAAACATCTCAGACATTTGAGAACGCCATGATGTGCCCTGATATCAATCTACCAAATCCTGTGTTTCAGGCCAAACTCACGAAGATGTCACCATGTCCTTTTTTGCACACGACTCATTCAAATAAAATGCGTTGACTCGGTCAGACAAACACAGGGATGAATTTATCTAAACAGTGATAAGGCCACGCACAGCACACTTCTTTCTGGTGACCTTCTCATTGTACATGAGCATGCAAGACATTTCTCTGCAAAGACTTTCAGTGATTAAATGGCGTAATGTAACAATCACAATCCAAGGACAGAGAGGCATGTCTGTGAGAATGTGCAGATCACTGATCCAATTTCACAATCTAACAACAAAGGCTCATGCCTGAAGTAATATTGCAAAGGATAATGTGAAGACCTCTGATCTAAATACTCTGGAGAACTTTTTGAGTTTTGACTGAGAAACATTTTTAAAATGCCCCCAATTACAGCATACAATGTTTTTAACAATAGCCTGTGGGGTGATATGACTTTGCGTTCAAATGGCTGATGGTGGGCAGTGTCATGCTGGGACTGGTTGAGTAAAGGGTTCAGATAAGGGACATTTCCATTGTAATGCTATGACTTGTCCAGTGTATGTGCCAGAACACACCCTACCTACAGTAACCAAAACCGCTGAATGAAAGAAAATAAAAATCAACAAGAATTATAATCCTATTACGAGTGACAGTAACAGTATATGTTACTGTATAAGTGTGTCATGTGAGATTAGGCTACTGTATGTGGGATTGTGAGATCTTTAAAAAAAAAGAAAGCTATATATAAAGAAATATCCAACTCCAAGTCTTTCCCACATACTTGTAAACAAACCAAAACACACATACACACACGCAGTCACACACACACACACACACACACACACACACACACACACACACACACACACACACACACACACAGTAATACTAAGAACACCAACACAGTAGTTGTTTTTTGCCAACATTGCCACATCTCCTCTTTCTTAAGGTTGTATTCTCAGAATTCAACACCCTGTTCCACACATGAGCTAGATTACCGCTCAGTCCTGCAAATTCTCTCTGCAAAAATAAATCACATTTGTCAATTCCATCCCCTACTCTTGCAACTTCTGCGTATAAATGAGTGTGTGCATGTGTGCGTTTGCTTTTGTGTATATGTGTGCTTCTCTGTGTGTGTTTTCGTTTGTTCGCACACAACATATTGGTTGTGTGTGGGGGTAATGGGGTGTGTGTGTGTCTGCTTGCCTGCATGTGTGTGTGTGTATGTGTATGTGTGTTTTTTGTGTGTGTGTGTGTGTGTGTGTGTGTGTGCATGCGTGTGTACATGTATGTGGCGCCAGCGTGGGGTGGCACGCCAAAATGGGGGCAAGAAGAGTTTGGCTCCAAAAATCCTCCAAAAATCCTCCATTTTAATGCATTTTCACAAATATATTTTTTAAATGATTATTTTGTTTTCGGAACTGTAATTGGGCACTGCACTTTTATTGATATTACCTGAAAAACACAATTAAATAACATGACTTATTAATGTTTACAAAAATGGATTTATATCCTTTTGGAAAAGAGCTCTTCATATGCAAGGCTGTATTTCAAGACAGTCTAGCCTACCTATATCTGGGAAAGCTTGCATATATCTTAGGTCAGCCATTATATTAAGGAAAAATACTTTGTGTCTGCATCCATGCCACCTGAAGCATGCTGGTAGAAATATCTATTCAAAAGCACAGTTGATCTGTGCATGCCATGACCAACTTTTGATTCTTTGATTTGGAAAGCAAGTTCATTATTTTGGGCTGCTATTAGAATATATTCGAATTTCAGCCCAAAGTTGGATAAGCGTATATGTATGTGTGTGTGTGTTCATGACTGTGTGTTTGTGTGTGTATGTGAAGGCCTAGTGTACAGTCACTAAATTAATGTACTGTATGGCCCCCTATGGACGGAATTCCATGAAACTTGGCATGCATTCAGAGGATGTGACATCCTCTGATCCTACACCTCCAATTTTGTGCAGTTTGGACCCTGTCAGCCTAGCTACGACTAATTTTTGGTTTTTCATTTTTATCTAGGTGGCACTATACATTAAATGAGTGGTTATGGGATGGGCTGACATGGCCCCTTGAGACCAACATACAAAAAAAATGTGATCCTACTAGGCCCTATGGTTCTCGAGATATTAACAGAAAACTGTGTCCGCCTGACCCTCCTTTTGTCCGTCTGGCGGGAGGGCGACGGATCAAAACGAAAAACAGTTCCGTGTCATCCTTGTGGGGCTACATGCCCAACAAATTTCGTGGACCCCGGTCTTTTAGAGGACCACATTTTTTAAGTATGTTTTTCTCAAGGGGCCATGTCAACCCATCCCATAACCACTCATTTGATGTATAGCACCTAGTTAAAAATGAAAAAGCAAAAACTAGGCATTGTAATCGCAGGTATCTTTGGCTGCAGGTTCAAAACTGCATGGAATTTGAAGTGTAGGATCATTATGACACCCTCTGAATGTATGCTAAGTTTTGTGGAATTCCGCTCATGGGGGACCATACAATAAAGGAATAAATGTGTACATTTATTGACTGTACACTATGCATGCACACACACACACACACGCAGTCATTAACACACGGAAACACACACATAAAGATACATGCACACACATGCAGGCACACACACGTAAACACCCACATAAAGATACATGTACATATGCAGGCACACACACACACACACACACACACACACACACACACACACACACACACACACACACACACACATAAACACACACACACACACACACACACACACACACACAAGCTCAGACACACACACAGAGAGGTTTGCACACACAGAGAGAGAGATAGAGGTACGCACACACTCACACACGTGCACACATGCACATACACACATAAACACACACACACGCATAAACACGCACACACATACACACAATAGACATGCAGGCATACACGCACTCACATGCACACACACAGACATGCACGCACAGACCCCACACACACACACATACACATAGGCTCACATAAGCACACGCACGCCATACACACACACATAAACACAAACACATACAGGCATGCATGCACAAACACACCCACACGCACACACACACACACACACACACACACACACACACACACACACACTGATGCAGTGATCATGAAGCCCAAGACAAATTCCCTCTTGGGGACAATAAAGTATACTTTACTTTACTTTACTTTACACACACACACACACATGTAGGCAAGCAGACACATGCACACACACACACACACACACACACACACACACACACACACACTCACAAGCGAAAACGCACACACAGAGAAGCATTATACACAAAAGCAAATGCACACATGCACACACTAATTTACATACAAAAAAGTTGCAAGAGTAGGGGATGGAGTAGGAGATGGAGACAAATTGACATGTGTGATTTATTTTTGCGGAGAGACTGTGCAGGACTGGGCGGCGGTCATATTTTGTACCGCTCTGCGTAATGGCGCGCCATACAAATTAATACATTTATTCTGTTTCTGCTTCATGCAGCGGAAGTCAGGACGATCTGAAGTTCGGGAAAGCTTCAAATTCATGTCAAACTACTGCCCCCTACAGTCGTTTATGTCTGACAGATATCGCCAAATTGCACCTTGAATTGCAATGAAATAATGATCATTATCCATATACGGCTTTGGACTGGTGACATCTGATATCATATTCTCAAATGTTGCATTCCTAATAATACAGCGTTTTTGTGCCCTGTGAGTTTTGTGCCCGGCATGCATAATTCATATCACCAGATTAGATTTAAATAAATAATTGAGAAGTCTTCCATTCTCGCCTGTAATCACAGACTCATAATTAGACTCCTTGTTCAGTCTTTGTGGACCTTCCAGACTATATATTCTGTATCAGGCTATACTTCCTTAAGTGCAGCTAGTTAACTACATTTTGAGGGATGCAATCATAGATGCAATGGTCGTCACATGTCGTCTTTGCATGTGAGACGGCGTTATCGGGGATATGTTATTCTAGTGACCTTATAGCACCCCCTGGTGTCGAATAATGTGCATGTGCTTACAAAGTGGATGCAAAGTTCTCGGATTCCCGTGAGTGAATCTCATTATATGCATACCGTGGTTGGATCTAGAAGGTCAGGAGAAAAATGTAGAAGCATAGATTCTATTCATTGAATTATACAATCACAACATATTTATTAAAAAAAGAAAAATACCAGGGTTGCAAATCAAAAAATAACCCTTGGAACATCTTGATCACCCACACGTTTTACAAGTTTTGGCATGTTGGATAATTAAAAATAAGGTCAAAAATATTTAAAATCTTTTAGATATTTTGAGCTTCACTTTAATTGCCTGCCAACATGAAGTTTCTGGTTTCAGAATAAGAGTGACAGCCAATTATTACTCTATCATTAATCTCATGCATCTTGTATTGTTTTTCTTACACTCTCCTGTATCTATCAACCTCTGCCTGAAGCTACTGTAGCTTGTGTAGTGAAGAAGTAGAATTGCTTTGGAACCTTTTTGGAAAACAGACATGTCTTCCAAATGCTTTAAGACACATCTCCAGTGCACAGAAGACACAAGTCATGTCATGTCATCCTTCCTTCTTTCCACCCCCTTTCTCTTTCTTCCCTCTGTCTCTGTCTCTATCTCTGCCTCTCTCTCTCTCTCTCTCTCTCTCTCTCTCTCTATAATCAAGATGTAGCTGAGTCTTTCTCTTTCTCTCTCTCCATGTGCGGAGGAGTGAGTAGTGAGAAAAGGCCTGTTGCAAACGTCCTCAGTGAGCAACATTATAAGGTTAGCTTTTGCCATGCAGAAACACCCTCTCTCAAACACTTTGCCTGGCCATGTATATCTGCTTTTGTTTTTCCCCCTTACATCCTACCTTCCCCTTTCACTTCCCTCATATGATAAACATAAAATACACAATTACAGTACGTCTCTCTCCTGCAATGATGCACCTACGGCCAAATTACAGCAGTGGCGTTATCCTTTATCATCCCCACCCCCACTCATGTCATATTGCTTACATATTTACAGATTTCGAGTTATATTTTCTGGCATTTAGTACAGAACTGTTAACTGTTCATACTACAATAAACACTTTTTGTCTTTGCCAACAATTTTATAAAACAGATACAAATCTCTGTTGACACACTAAAGGGCATCAATAACAAAAATATTTGGTTGTGAGAGTGAGAGAGAGAGAGAGAGAGAGAGAGAAAGAGAGAGAGAGAGAGAGAGAGAGAAAGAGAGAGACAGAGGGGCTATATTGTTCTGTTAAAATATTTGTTTTCAATTACACAAATCAAATACATTGTATGCTCTAACAAGAGTGAAAAGGAAGGCAAGAAAACATCTGTGACAGAAAATCCATAATCCTCCTCTTGCCAGGTAGCACTTTTTCCACTTGGGTTAAACACAGAGCAGGAAAGATTGGCAGCATGATGGAAAAAAGCATTGCAGAGTAGCAACTGAGGTGGAATATCCCAACTTCTGTCTTCCACCTGAAGGTAGCTCCAGCAGCTGCATATCCGATGACAGTGCCCGATCGATACAGGATATTGTTTAAAGGACTCGTTGCCAGCTGCTGCTATAACAATACTGTGCCACCTGTCTGTGCCAAGGAAGAGCCCCTGGCAGCAGCAGCAACACTGGCAGTTCTGCTGAGCCCCCCTCCGAATGGGGGCTGTCAGAAAGACATGGCTCTGTGAGCCCCTTGGTCTCTCGCTCTCTTGTCCCAAAGGATGTCACACCCCCCTACGACTGACCCCACTCCACACACACCCCCTCTCTCATCCCTCAATCACCCTCACCACTTCCTCCAAACTACCATCTGTTCTTTTTCATGCCTTTGTGAGCATCCCTCAAGTTCTCTGTTTTGGACGGGTGTGTGTGTGTGTGGGGGGGCTCTCGTCTGGTTGGCCTTCACTTAATGTGTCGATAAATGAGTTTGCTCTATTCATTTATCTGGGCATCTGCACAGGGCTTATCCTCCTTGGTTAGCATCTGCATACTGAGCAGAAGGCAAAGCTTCAAGTCAAAGGGAAATGGTCCAAGACATGAGTCTGTGTTCAATATTCCAACACACACTGTCAGATGTACATGATTGAAAGTTGAAAAGCCCCACTATGTCCCAATACTCTATGTTTAGTCTTCAAATGAATACTGTAATGTTTATGTCTCACAATGAGGGAAGGACGTTTCCTACACATTGGTTAATGGCATGCTGAGAATGCAGACAGATTTCACTGAGTATGAGATAAGATAAAATAGCTGAAATACATGAATATAAGAGCTATCAAACTCATGGTTTCTCTCTTTTGATGAAAAATACCTTGTCTGCAAAAAATACTAGTTTATTCCTTAAGCAAGGGAATTTTAGATATGATATAAGCAGAGCAGCACACATTTAGTTATTTAGATTTAGATATAGCATACAACCAGTATTTGATATTTGTGAATGTATTTTATTTGTCTGCTGGAAAAACTGCATGATTTGATATCATACTTTTATATAATACAAATTAACACTTTCAGTAGCACTAGTAGTATGTGAGTGCTTCTGAGTCTCTCACAATATAGGCTCACAGGTCATAAAACATAATGAATAATTCCTGCACCTCAGCTGGTAAATCAAAATGCTAAAAGTCACATGTACATGCTCAATGTGCCTACTTGTTGAGCCAAAAAGACATAGGCCTAATTATTTAAAACTATGCATTTTCATTCTATCACAGTATTGGTGAGTAGACAGCTGCATATTGATACAATTTATACCCTTAACTAAATGATGATTGAGAGTTCATGTAATGTTTATCTTACTACAGCAGGTTCCATCAGTGGTGCATCATCACCCTTAGTAGGGTTACTGCAGATCAATTCAAACTTACAGTAAATGGTTATTATCTGTAATGGAATGTGTGTGTCTCACTGTGTGCATTTCATTTGCACGCACCTTGTTGGCATAGCCTACATAGTGAATTTGCAGGCAATATATTTGTAGTCCTAAAACTGTCATTGTCATTATTTATGTTTTTGTATGATAAGCCTATATGTCTGGAGAATTATTTCAAAGATGTGTGTAGCATGACGAATAGCCTATTGGCAAAACCTTAGGTTTCTACGTTTATTATTAATTTACTTTTTTTTCTCTATACTTGCCCTCGTCGTTCACACCTGCTGAAGTCCCATCTAATATGTAGTTTTACCTCCAGTAGAGGGCTGTTCTGGAGCATGCGCAAAGCGTCGAAAGAACCCTGTTTCTGCTGTCACAACGTTGAGGGGTAAACCGACTGCGAGTGGGTAAGGAATTAATAATTTCATACAACCTCTGGGTTACTGTAGTTTGTTTTTAGGGATGACGAATCACACACTTTAGCAAAGCTCCACAAATTGATATGAACACAATTCGAAGTCGTGGTCGCGTTCACATTTCGTATTTAAATGCGTTGAGATGGCTATCCTTGCTAATCTCATGTTTTCTCCTATTAAGCAAGCTAACATATAATAAGATGCCCCTTCTTTCAGATGATGACCCAATAGATACAAAGAATACTCCGCAATGGCGTTAAAGTCCTCATTTTGTCGATATTTAATGATCAAACATATGACATATTAGTGTAAACATTGCGAAGCTAGCTTGACTTGCTAAGTGAAACTATAATTCTGCACTCGGAAATGTTTCCTTTGGACATTTTTTTTCACGCCACCAATTTTGTATGCTACAATTAAAACTCTTCCTCGTAAACTGAAATTCCTGGCCAGTTTGTGTTTGCACTTAATATGGGAAGAGGTTTATCGCCAAACTAAATAGTTTTATTTTTGTTATAACCCATATTATTCTATGTGTATCACTTTATTCTGTATTTTCATTTTGTTTTCCATTTGGGTGGAGTGGTGTCCACTAGTAATTGTATGTTTGTTTTTCCATAAGTCTGAACTAGCATCCTTACCATTCTTAATAAAATATGTCATTTTTCCGAACGTTCCAGGCAAATAATACTGTAAACCTGCGTCCCTTTTTTGCGTTTGCTTACCAACTTTGTAACTGTTTTTTAAAGAGCAGGCTTTGTTGCATTCTAGCCTACTTTGTTTTTGTTTCTAGTTAGATTACATTTAGTAGGCATAGATGGCTATGTTTAAGAAAAATAATCTCACCACAGGTAGGTTAAGGTCTCTTTTTTTTTTCTTTAAAGAAACGTATTGAGTAATGTTAATTTATTAAGTTATTAGCATTGAAAACATAAAGTGAAAGAAGAAAGCAGACAAACGGAAAGTGTGCACCTGTTGAGTTTTAGACAACAAAAACACAACCTAATAACTGCATGCTCCTAATTAAGCATACTTGTTACAGCACAATTGTAAAAGTCCTAAAAGTGGGTTTTTGAAAGATGAAGTGGGTCTGGAGTGACCACAGCTACTTTGGCTAAGCATGGGTCAGTAAGCTTGGTGTAATAGCTTTATTCTGTTCTACTACCACATTTAGGTATCTTTTCTTTTCTTTGTGGGAGTTTGTAAAAAAAGTTGTGTTTATTTTTTCTTGAATGATATGCCTTGAGTTTGGTATCAAACATATTTAGCAGAGAAATGGTTTGTAAAGGAGTGCTCTTCTCTCTGTAGCCTAGGCTACTGTAGATAAATACATCTCAGAGGAGGCTTGTTGAGCTATTTTATAGTGAGGTCAATGTCGGGAAGTAGTTCATAATGCTTCCTGCTTCTCACTGTTTGTATGGCTGTCACACGGTACTTCCTGTTCAACTGTATTAAGATTATACATGAATTTTGGGTGTACCGAGAGGGGCTCTCACAAACATTTTAAACTTTCACTGAAAAGGAAAATTATAGATTTCTTCAGTTGTAACCCCCCACAAATGTCCTATCCAGGCTAAGTCTTGCTTAGAGAGTGAGTTTGCAACAAAGATGGGGAATTTTCCACTTGCATGCCAGGCAATAGCAGAGAGCATATTACATACTCAGCCTTCTCACTCACTCACAGAGTCAGGACTCATGTTTTCTGTTGATTGCTTAATAACCTCCCTGGAGCCTTTTTTAGCTCTAAGATGCTAAAGGTATTGGGCATGAGGTCCTCTGATCTTGAATCTGAAGATAAACGAGTGAGCTTGGATCTTTGATGTGTTGTGTCTATCCAGTGGTGCTTCTCATTCCACACTTGGCATCTACACAATGTTGCCAGCTGCTATTGCACAGTTAGTTTGCATTTTTATCTGATGTAGAAACTCCTTCCTCTGCCAGACAATGCATTTATGAAGTAAGCTTAAATGTATTAATGAGTCAAACTGAAGTAGCTTAAATGGTGCCATCGTTTAGGCTATTTTCGTTTATATTCAGTGGAGCATTTCCTTCTAATGGGAGCCAAATGGCTCTGTGGGTTTTTAATTGAAAACCAAAACAAATCAATGATCAGTCATCTTCATGGATAGGGAGTGGGGTTGTTTTATGTTGTTATTGCTTCACATTAATACTGAAAGTTGGCAGGTGCATAGTGTCATTGGGTCGTGTTCCTTTGAGAGCCCAGGTTAGCCTCTATAGCAATTAAACAACAGGTTGTGTGCTGAAGAATACACAGTGGCCTACTCTTTGACCCTTTTTCTCACTCTGTTTCTTAAGTGCAGTGAGTGTTGCCAAGATAGTTTACCTGATCTTAGTCTGTAATACTAGATGATCATAGTTGTTTCATATTTATGCTGCTCCTGCTTCCCAGAGTTCCTGCAAACAGTTTATCAGATGGTAGATAAGATCAGTCGTCTGCTGATGTTTTCTGTTGTTGTTTGGTGGTCAATGGTGAAAAGACGAAAAAGCGACCCTCTCTGTGCACGGCCTGTCTGTCCATTGTTTTACATTTGAATGGGAGGAAAGAAAATGACACATCAGGGGCACATGAATGTTGCTCAGCTCCCAAAGATGTTGGCAAATGTCAAATGCCTGAAAACAGTACTGCTTTGAATTCCACACACTGCCTCACAAAAGTGAATGTCGTCCATTCACGTGGCATGGTATTCATTTTAAAAAGGGGGGAAAAAGCATAAATGAGAATCTTTTTTTAGCCCTACTCAAACAAAAGGGACAGCTGTGAGTGATTCTGTTGAAAAACGGCTCATAAGCTTCATTTAGTCCGCTATTGACTTTTACGTCAGATGTTGGTGTGTGTTGATGCTCTGATTCCACCTGAGCATTTAAACTATTATGTTCGAGTAGATAATGTGTCGGCTGCATCCACTTGGTGTCTGTTTGCTTACTAAGTCTGTTTGTTTTGTTTAAGTTAAACTCCAAATGCCTCTCACCAGGGATGCTGCTAACGTTTGGGACTTATATTGGATATTGTTGTGATAGAATATTTTTATGTCTTCGGAAGGCATCTCATTAATGATAATGATAATGGTGGTTTTTATGATCTGAGGTCCCCCAGCGACACACACACACACACTTACAACACCCCTGCCTCCAACCTGACAGCCTAGGCTACTGTCTTTCTGTCTGTACAGACTGTACTGTATCTGTAGCTAAACTGGTAGAACAAGGTGTTAACAAGTCAAGATTATTTGTTCACTACCGCAGACATTGGTAAAGAGTAGCATTAACTTTAGTAGAATCTCAGTGTTACGTTGATCTGTGTAACAATATGTTCATTGAGAAAATATGAATGTAAATGAAAAAAAAATGCAGTTTTTTGATCATGGATCGTAAAGCAATCTACATAATATGTAACTTGCTGCATTGTGGAAGAAACGTGAGAAAAGAAAGTGGAATAGGGATGTTTTATTGTAGGGTGCTTTGATGCAGACAGCATCTGTTTTTTAAGGTCTCATCCAGGACCTCCAGTTAACACAGTGATCTGGTCCTTGGTGTGCCATCATTCCAGATCCAAGCGCAGTCCGCTGCAGTGTGTACTGTGGAAAATGGGACCGACCGCGTTTCATCTGCCCTCCATTCCCATCCAGCTGTGATCCTCATGTAGCCTAGCAGACATGGCCCGAGCCATAACCAGCAGCAGGGGCGCTTAATCCCTGTCAGGTCCCGAATGGGAGACGCTTCCAATTAGACAACATTCCCACAGTTTGCCCCTAACCATGTGTACCCCCTCCCCTCAATCTGAAAAAGTTGGCTCTTCATCTGTAGTAATTTGTGGTAGAATGAATCTCATGGTAAACCCTTGCCTCTTCCTGCTGCCTGCTTGCATTGCAGTGACCAACGTCAAAGCACAAGTCTGGTCTTTCTAGACCCACTCAGCAGACAGCCACCTTCAATTTCCAAAAGTAGTTTGTTTTTTTATTTATTTTTTTTTTTTAAAAAAAAAACCAAACAAATTCCCTCCATGTTCTTCCATTGTGTGAGCCTGGTGTGGAGGGGTGTTGGGGAAAGGCCTGCACTCCGGTGGCCTCGTGCACTCCGGTGGCCTCGTGGTCGCTGTTGTTGAAATCCAATTACCCCGCGTGCCACGTTTTTGTCACAACATGTGCAGATGTTAATCACTCAGCGAGGGCCTGTCTCTCTCTGATGGATGACGCGCCGGCGCACATGATGTCGATAGAGCGACTGCATACCCCCCTCAACCACACACACATGCACCGTTAGAAAAGAGGTGGACATCAGCCGACAAGCTGGTCTGCGGGCCCATTGAGTTGTTCTTTAGCACTGAAAGAGGACCAGGGTGTTTGCTTAATACAGGAACTAAAACCTGAGCTTTATCTCCACCATCCCCACCCATCCCATACACACTCCTTCTTCCTTGTGCCCAAATGGAAGGGGTGGGTGGTCTGATAAAAGATATTGTTGCCTGAGACAAAACATTATTCATCGTCTAATAGGCTGAAAGCGGGATGAAGGGGGAAAAAGCACTGGACTTAGTGCAAATCTGCAGATGCAAATGAACGGCATTGCTGCAGGGGGGGAAAGCCTCAGCTTGGTTCTACCCCGCTGCTTGTTTGAGTTCACCATCAGCTAAAGAAGGACAAAAAAGGCCATGGGTCGAGAAAAAACAATATTGATTTCTATGAAGGATATTTGAGCCGACAGATTAAACACTTGCAGAGTGGATCCTGACGGGAGGACAGTGAGAGTCTAGACCACTTGTTGATCCTCTCAGGTGTCTGATTTGGTCTGATAAGATTCCCGTAATAATTTACGGGGAAGCACAGTGATAAGCGAGATAGGGAATCTATAAACATGGCAGGAACTGACATTTAATATGCACCTTAACAGCTGAAAGGTCAGTTTTGCCAGGTGGATGTTTTGAATTCCCCCAAAAAGCCTGAGTGAGATGGACGGTCTCCGATGACGTGGAGATTAAAGGACGTCAGCACGCAGTGGACCGCAACTACAATAATGAGCTCACCCGCTGATGTGTCAGAGATATGTCTTCTTCATCGCTGTCTATGGAGCACCTAAATGTATTACACTCAGATTAAGGGAGATTACGGTTTATCTTTTCACCTGATGGGCTTACAGTGAGTGAGAGCAACAGTTGTTCAGAATGTAGTGTGTCTTCACAGAGTCAAAGTGCCAGCAATTACCCCACTGAAGCGCCTAACCAGAGAGAAGGGGATCTGATTTAGAGTTGGCTGAAGGACTTTAAGGATCTCAGAGACAGGCTGAATTGTGACTTGATTGCAAAAGCAGTTTTTTGATTCCCTCATTTGTAGCCTAGATTTTATCGTCTTTGTAATAGAAGTGTTTGAGCAAGCGCAGAATAATCAGACGTTGCCTCTATTTTGCTGGAAACAAAAGGAATCAGATGGATTCTTTTCTGGCTCTGCTGGTGTCTGTCTTCTCTTTGCTCTTTATTAGGCTGCAGATTAGTGGCTGATGTTTGCGTAAGGTTTAACTCCTAAAGCCTTGACAAATGTTAATAAGTGTGATGAAAAAACTCAGCTGGCAGAAAACAATACTGATGCATATAATGAAAAATACTCATTCAATTATTGTGATCATCCCTGCCATTATTCATGTGATTGCATTATGTATGTTTCACATCGGTAACGCTAATCTTTCCAACTCAGGTAAAGTTGTTGTTGTTTTTAAATATGGATTGATGTGTGATCATGTCCAGGTCCAGCTACTAAACGGCTGAGAGAGCGAGGATTTATCGCTGGGTCCGTCTCTGCCTCTCCCTAAGTGTTTACATGCATGGCCCCCCTGGCGGCCATTACGCTGATTAAATGCAGGCCGGTACCTCTCTGCAATGTGTGTAACAGGGCTCATTTGCCACTGCTGAACAATACCTTAATCTAGATTGGCCCATAATGGATGAAATGGAATTGATTTCTCCTGTCTTGAACTCTCTTGAGATGCGTGGTAATTGTTTATGTCTGTCGAGCCTTTTTCTGATGCTGCTGTGGTTTAAAAAATATATTATAACAATAAGGTGTTTTAGCATATTTTGACAAATCAACAGTCTGAGACATTCATGACAAATGTTTTGTGTTTGTATTTGACTAGATGCCATGGGGATGAAATTGTTTTATCATTTGTTAGGTGTGTGATGTTTGTAGCAGGGTTGTGCACAATTCGAATTGCAATTCTGCTTCCTGTTTGCTACCTTAATTGAAATGCAAGTGAAATTCAAGAATTGAATTAGAATTTAAGAGCCAGTTTTAATTCAATTCTGGAATTTTGCACAAGCCTGGTTTGTAGTAGCAATTTCTGCAGCTGTCACAGCGATATGGAAGCGATAGTCATGTACAGATTAGGCTGCACATTGAAATGAGCTTTCTCGTTCCCAAGAGAGAATTGTCCACAAATTAGCCATCATGCGGTGCCTCAGGTTACAGGGATGACTTACACTGGAGAGTACCCGGCTAGATCAAAAGCATTTCCGCTCAAAATCATCGTAAACAGTCATTTCAGTGTACAGCTGTTGTGAAATGTCCCTGAGGTTGTGCACCATGTATTGCATGTGCTGTTGTTTCTGATGCGTCTTTTGCCCTGAATGTAGAACTTTGCGCTGTTCCCTGAATTAATCTCAGTGTTTGAATGGCTGTGTCCTCAATGAGAACAATGATGTTCCACAAGGGCAGGAAAGCTGACCTGCTACCTTGGCTTCTACTCAGCATTAATCAGCAGCTTTAGGACTAACTTCACCCCGGGTGAATACCCTGCCCTCTCACTTTCTCTCTGTCTGTCACTGTCTCACGCTTGCACTCTCTCTCTCTCTCTCTCTCTCTCTCTCTCTCTCTCTTTTTCTCTCTCAGTTTGACATTCAGTCCCTTTCTCTTGGTCTTTCTGTCTCTCACACATTCTCTCATGTTCTCTTGTCTTTATTTTTCATGTACTCACATCTTTCTCTGTAACTGACACAGTAACCTCCTCTCCCTTTCTTTCTCTATCTGTCTCTCTCATTCACTCAACTTATTTCCCTTCCACCTCATCAGGTACTACTACTTTTTTGCTAAACTCAAAATCTCCCTCAACAGGTCCACTCTCGCTGGTGACATAAAGAAGATAGCCTAGGTTTCCTCAAAAACCGGTGCTGGGATTTATGTTCTTTCTCCATCCTCTCCAGGTTTTTCCGAAGGCATTTGGAGAAGCAGAGCTCAAGCGTGATTGGAATGGCCTCTTGGAGACTGTGTCCCTGCTAGGGAGCCCTGGGTGGGAGCAAATACCAAACGGTGAGTCAGTATGTTAAACTCTGGCTCTCTGTGTCCCACCCCTGTAATTTAAAGGCATTTGTCTAAATGGAAGCCTTCATCAGATGAAACCCAAGAGTCCACTGAGGAATGGGTGGTTAAATGGAGCTGGTCAGCAGCATTTTGCCAGTGCGGCCACATCTTTATTTTTCTCAGTTATTCTAGCAAGAAAAGCTTAAATTAGGTCTATTCAGAAGTCGGGTGATTATGCGAAGTTGGGTGATTATGCGATTAACATTTTGCAGCAGTTCAGTGAACATCATTGGAACCAATGAGACTGTTTATCAGCACTAATATTGTGGCATAAACACAGAATATCTTACTGCTGCAGAATGGTTTTACCATTTGAATCCGTTGAAGTAACATCCGAGGGTTGGGGGAGGCTGTCTAAAATTGCTTGGTGGCTGTGCAAAGTCCCCCATGATGTTTTTAAGTGAGCGTTTTAGCCACAGTGTGCATCAGAGCAAGCCCAGTTAATCTGCCCTCTCCACCTCTCTGCTGCCGCGGCCCTGCGTCTCCCTTGGAGCATTGCCTGCTGGGAAATCTGAGGCCCATGGCCTTTCTCTCAGTGACCCCTGCACATTTAATTTCCTTCCCACATGCAGTTTACACATAAAACGTGGTAGACCTTCTGTTAAGATTTTGAGCTCAAACAGAATGGGCTCACTAAGTCAATGTGTTTTGACATTTCTGAAGCTTTCACAAGATACTGTACTGTTTTTGTACAGTGTACAAATACAGTGGTTTTGCAGAATGCTATGTATGCTTATGATTTAATGACTTAATGTCTGTGGCAAATGTGTGCAATGTGTTTTTTCCCGTCAATGTAATAACAAAGAGGACCTCTTAAAGGTGAATCACAGCCACATCATTTAAACAGTCGATTTGGCTGAACGTCAGTGTTCAGGCAGTATGATACTACCTTTTAATTGCCACTGAAATAATTCAAGAGTGATTAACTGCTTTCCACTGACTCTGCGTACAGTGGTATGTAGTGGGGTGCATTTATGTGGCATTTGAAGTGCATTCTAAAGAGAGAGAACTTTGTTTCAAGCTCAGTTCCAGTACAAGGGAAACGGAGCGGGACACCATAAGGGCAGCCAGCACTGCAGGATATTTGGTGGCTCATAAAATTAACCTCATGTTGATCAAGAACCTCACCTTCTTAATTAACTTCATTTTTGCCCACATGTCTTGTGTTTTTTCTAGAATCTATCCTGTCTCTAATGATGCAGGCAGAGGATAAGAAGGACAAGAAGAAGAAAGCAAGTTTGAATTCAAGAGGTGTGACAGATGAATACTGTTTGAGAGTGAGTATCAAATTCAACCGAACTTCAAATGGTCTTTCTAGGAATGATTTGATGATATCATAGAAGTGTGCGATACTGAACAAAAAGTAATAGGATTTTGTTGATAATGATTTTTAGACAATATTGTGCATTCTTAATGTTTTTTAAAAGTCTTATTATACTAGGCCTGGGCAATATAACATGATTTTATTTATTTAATAGTTTCATCAAAATGCCTTACATTCAAACTGATAAGAAAGAGCACAAAAACATATATACATGTAAAGCATTCACACTCAAAAACTGCCCATCATGACCATTCCTTGATATTATTGCATGCAACGAGTAACACGTTTAACAGTGTTTCTATGTGTGGTTGCACCATTAACATGGACAAATATTCAATGTAGAGATAATAAATGAAACGTATTCCATATTAGTTATGGAAATATATAGGTAGTTGATAAGTGCAACTATTTACTATTCTACCATGATTTTGACGATCACCATCACCATGACCATCACTACTCATTCATTCTCTACCATAGATTCTGTGTCCTAAACTGTCCTAAATGTTGCTGACGTCACAATCCCATCCCATAAAAGATATTCCGATTAGCTTTTGGATTGATAATTCAAATCCATTTGAAGGGTGAACAAGCACTTGTTCATAAATGTCTTGATAAGATACTTTTAGCCTTATAAATTACATGGGGTATAATGCCTTAGAAATGACTCATAAAAGACCCGAGCTGTGGCGCAACTGGCTGGGGCACCTGCACCGTACGCCGGCGACCCGGGTTCGATTCCCGTCCCGTGGTCCTTTCCGGATCCCACCCCTGCTCTCTCTCCCTGTCACTCTCCACTGTCACTATCATTAAAGGCATAAAAAGGCCAAAAAATATATACTTAAAAAAAAAAGAAATGACTCATAAAGGTAGCATTTGCTGCATACAAATGGAAAACCATGTGCCTGGCTTTAGCCAGTTTGGCTAACAGGTCAAATTGAGCCATTTTTAGGTTGTTAAAAATGATCAATAATAATCTATCTAAATTGATATAAATAGTTTTATTGTGATCGTTTTTTCACCCAACCTTATAGTATATAATTTCTTTCTTGTTAGGTGGATATTAGTTAATATCTATTACATTCATGAAAACTTGGAACATAGAATATTTAAATCACTTGTGCTGTAGGTAGGGGATTTACCACAGTGGCCAATCTTGAAATCCCTCATAGCATTTGTTTTTGTTTTTGTTTTCTGTTGCTTTGCGGTTCTATGATGCAGAAGCGTGATTGAATTAAGGAGTGACATGCCCTGCGTGTGGACTGTGGACCTGGCAGTGTCCATGTTGTGGACCGGACATAACAGTTTAAGAACAGCTACTCAATAAGACAGCTCGCACATTGTTAAAACTACAAATAAGATATTATCGTAACCGATGTATATACCGCACAGCCTTATAATTTGATGGCGAATTATAGTACTTGACTTCTTGTCATGCAGTTTCAAAGTGTTTGACCTGTTTTTTTACTTTCATTTTTTCCTCTTAGGAACGACCAAAAGAAGATCCTACAAAGATGAAGAATAAGTCCACTTCACAAGGTCGGTGCTTGTTCTCCAAAAAAATAGCCAAATAATTATTTATTTCAAAACACCATGTGTGAATGCTTTACCTGTCTGCAGCCTAGCTCCCCATAGTAGTCTGTATCATTGTGCATAATTACTAATTGTTGAGCATCTGTTGTATTAAAATACTGCAAAAACTGCTTATCTAATACAATCTTACCAAGTTTTATTAATCTTATATTAAGATAAGAAAATCTAGTTAATATTGTTTTCAGGATAAAGAGACTTACCTAGCTCTTTCTCGTAAAATAGATTCCTTTTTAAGACGTCTCATCCTGAAAACAAGCAAATTTGTCTGCCAGTGTGTTAAGTATATTTGTCTTAATACAGTAAGTCTCCTTAAAATAAGTCAGTCCTCCTAAATTAAGTCAAAATGATCTTTCGAGAGAGTGTTAGGTAAGTCTCTTCATACTAAAAACAATCCCAAATAGATTGTTGGTCTATAAGATTAATAACACTTGGTTAGATTTGATTTTTTGCAGTGTATACCTAGTGGTAATGAAGTTAGACGAGGCGGATGTGTGACCGGATGTGCTATTTGTGTCGGTACAGTGAGTGGTAAGAAGAGGCCGTGGTCATGGGAGCAGTACCTGGGGGAGGAGGTCGCTATTGCTGCGCCCCTACGCCTCTTCACTGAGGTAAAGTCAGGACTCGGGGTGCCCCATTCATCACACACCACACAGCAGAAACAGGCAAAGACAAATACCCAAAGACTCCTCCAGTTGTTTGAAGCTATAAGGGTCATGTTGTTTGCATTCATTTGGCAGGTTACAGATTCTTGAAATATTTTAAACTTCTGCGTTGAGGGCATCAGTAAAAACAAAAACATTGTTTGCCATAATTTGTGATAATATTTTTATGTTAATCTACTGTCAACGATTTTCAGGAGAATCTGGTCTAATGCAACAGGTTTTTAACATTATTTGTAATATCTTTGTTGACACGACAGTAGTTGTTTTGCAACACAAACTAGATATGTCTCTAGGTAACCTAGCACTGAACGAAAGGTGTGCTTCCATTTGACCTCTCTCTCAAATCCAGTCGATAACAGAACTCAGTCACAGAAAGAAACTGTTTAAAAGAACTGTTGTTGTAGGACCCAATTTCAAAGTAGAAATGGAAAGATAACTGCCACTGCCAAGTTCTTACTTTTTTATGCCTTTTTGAAATTGTATGCTTAACATTGCAAAAAAAGAAACAATATAAATCAATATGCCTTTTTACAATCGCATTATTGCTGGTGAAGTGCTTGTTGTGCATCACGCAGACAGCAGCATTTATGAAGATGTGCTATATCTGCAGGTTCCTCCTTCACAGGGAGGCAGGGTCGCTGTCACGTTTTAATGGATCTCTGTGGCACAATAATAAAACCTGTGTGTGTGTGTGTGTGTGTGTGAGAGAGAGGGAGATGGAGTGGGAGGGTAAAGTGAGCACCATTTTATATAGTCACAGTGCAGTGTGAATAGCATCAGTCGAAGCGTTTATTAAGTGGTTTTTACCACAATATTTACCTTGACTTTCATTAAAGGTGAATGGAAGTGCTCTTAATAGTAATAATCTGTCTATAAATGACAGAAATGTCTGTCTGTCTGTCTGTCTGTCTGTGTGTTTGTGTGTTTAACCGCATATCTGTCGAACCATTCGTCCAACTGATTTCAAACTTGACAGGTGTCTTGCTATGGGCACAAATTAGTGCAGTGCTAACTTTGACATTGTTTGGATAAGAAATGCAAAAGATATGGGTAACTATATCAGTAAAATAGGCACACATTGGGTTTCTCCACTCTATGTAGCCACTACCCCTCTCATTCAGCACTGTAGGCTACCAGAGAGGATAGCAGCGGGGCTTTGGCAGAACCCAATTAGTGTAGGCTACAAGAGTAAAAAGTTATATGTATGTATGCAACGCTTGCATAAAACGATTCTGTGGATATTGCAACATTATGCCAACAAACACAGGTATGCAATGGCTGTTCAAAACGACGTAAAAAACAATGTGCAATAAACAGACACTTATAAATAGCTCAGGCTACTTTGGACTGTTTTTAGACTTTGAATAAACGAACGACAATTCCAACTGCAAAGTCCCAATTTGAAACAAGTGATAATGGTGCCGAATTTAAGGATGTTTCAGAATGTCCTACATGCAAAGCATAACCAGCTACAGACAACAAGTGGCAGATGGAGCGTGATGTCACTTACAGGCTACCAGAGATGGTTTTTAAGTCACATAATTTCATATGATGATGCATCATTCCACAAAATGGTTTATCTTCTCTATCATCAAGTTATTCAATAGGCTAAATAAACATCACTCCTTTTGACTCAAAACAGCTATTAGGCTTGTGTAATTTTGAACTTTAAAAAAATGTCACATGAAGCCATGCTTAAATTCTTCTCACTGCACATTTATTATATTATACTATAATATTCAGTATTCATTATTGAAAGCTTAGCTGAAGTGATGTTTTTCCCCATCATCCTATTTTTAAAGCAGGCCTACCTGCAAGCATGTCATTGGGCTATGGGTTTTCTACAGGAATAACATGTTTGAACAGGCACTGCACTAGTAATAATAATAATAATAATAATAATAATATAATAATAACTTAGTCTCAAATATTGAGACTAAGGACATGTTCACAAAAGAGATCTGTAAAGTAAGTTATGTAGAGAGTTTCATGCAAAGGCTGTACTCTGCATCCTCTCTCACATGGACTCCCGATACATTTGTACTAGTAACTGGTGGCCATCTCCACTGAGCCCAAGTGTGTAGCTGTGATTGTGAACATAATAGAGCAGAGCAGCCCCAGGGGGGCTATTGATATTACTAGACTGGTCACTATGAACTCTCCTTGGCCCCCATTCTTCCCAGACCTCATGGCCACCAAGGCTTTGCTGCAAATTTGCAGTTGTAATAACAAATTAGGGTATACAGCTTTTACTATGAATCGGTACTGTATATACATAGGCCAGTGTGTTTGAGAGATGGAGAAGGCGTCTTTTAGGAGAGCTTGGTTGGGATTGGGTCCCCTTCGGACACAGCGATGCAGATAGGGCCCTAAATCCGCTACTCTCCGAACATGGCGCACAGATGAATTTCTCTGAGGGGATTTGACGGGACATCTGTTCCATGCAGCAGCGCAAGCGAGCGGCTGTTTCCATGGCAACTAACTTGGTCAGGCTCTGCATAGAAAGAGAGATAGAGAGAGAGAGAGAGAGAAAGAGAGAAGAGAGCTGCGTGTGCACACACATACTTCTGAGAACCGTAGTTCCTGTTTGGTCCTGAAATCACATCACCTTCTCCAGCTCTGAAGAGAAAAACTAAATTGCATTTGATTTACGACACCTTTGTGTGTGTGTTCCCGGCAGCGACGATTGTTTGTCAATCAAGCAAGGTTTTATGGAGGACATTGCAACTTATTTCTGTGTCCCCTTGTTCTGCTTTTTTAATTTAATGGTGTGTCCACAGTTACAGTAGACTGCCTTTTAACACACCGCCACCAACAGCACACCACCTATTCCTTTTCATTGAAATATAAAACTGTGTATAATCTACTACTCACTTGTCCGTCATCAAGGTTTTGAACAGTGAGTAATTTTCATCCGTTTCCCTTTTGTGTTATTCATTCTTTTTCTTAATTTCTTTTTCTTTTTTATGTCTTTCTTTCCCATTTCCTTTCTGACACCTATTTTCATTCTTTGGTTCTTTCTTTCTTTCTTTCTTCCTCCCTCCCTCCCTTTTTCTCCCTCTGTTGCTCTGTCTTCCCTCTCTCCATCTCTCTCTCTCTCTCTCATTGTCTCTCCGCCCCCCTCTCTCCATCTTTCTCTCTCTCTCTGTCTCTTTCTCTCTCTCTCACTCCCTCTCTCTCTCCAGTACCAGTCGTTCCCCCACGGCAGAAATGGCTTTAAGGTGGGGATGCGCCTGGAGGGCATTGACCCGCTGCACCCCTCCATGTTTTGCGTGCTGTCCGTGGCCGAGGTGAGGACTCCTCCTCAGTTTGTCTCCTAGGGTTATCCGCAGGGAAACAGAGGTGTCCCATTACGGGGCAGCCGTGGCCTAACTGGTTAGTGCTTCAGGAGGGTTGCCAGTTCGAACCCTGACCAGTAGGAACGGCTGAAGTGCCCCTTGAGCAAGGCACCTAACCCCTCACTGCTCCCCGAGCGCCGCTGTAGCAGGCAGCTCACTGCGTCGGGATTAGTGTGTGCTTCACCTCATTGTGTGTTCACTGTGTGTAGCCCATAAAAGAAACCTTTGGATTCATTTGAAAGCCAACCTGTTTAGTTTATACGCCCCTCTTTTTTCAGGCACGGACAAGGATAATGTTAAATCACAGTTGATTATGTTGTTACCAAGCCTAAATTCTTTGAGTACAAGCTGTCACTCATTGAATACTTGCTAGCTTACTTGTTCTCCAGATGATTTTATTTAACCAAGACAACACACTTATTTACAGTTTGTTAATTAATTTGTTTATCTCACTACACACTTGGTGACCTCTGCAGATTTTTCAATCAATCCTTGCCATGGTTGATCTAGTCGCCTTTCAGAGTTTGCAGAGTATTTTCATGATTCATAAGACTGTGATTCATTTTTTTTTTTTTACAAGATCCTCTTCATTTTCAGTGTTCCCATTGGTAATATCAATATCAATCAAAAGATGTTTTGGCACAGGGATGTAATGTGGTTTAGTTCACTCTTTAGAGTCTTATGAAATGATGCCCACCTAAAATTAATGTACATTTTATATTGAAGTTAATAGTATAACATCAAAGTTATGTATGTAAGCTTAATTGTCATTTTGTGAATATAGCTATATATATATATACAGTAAGGTCCACAGTGCTGAATATGCTTCCTTCATTTTATGCCTATAAGGGCCAATTGACCAGAACAGACCTTTTTTTCTTGATAACTTGGTAATAGTAGTCTGTGTTTGTGCTTCAAGGTGATTGGTTATCGGTTACGCCTGCACATAGATGGGTACTCAGAGTGCTATGACTTCTGGGTAAATGCAGATTCTCCTGACATCAGACCGGCTGGTTGGTGTGAGGAAACTGATCACAAACTCCATCCCCCTAAAGGTGAGTGACACACAGCACTGACCATGATCATGGGTCATTCACCAAGACAGACGTCATTAATGATCCCCTATAGGCTATCTTATAGATAGACCACCTGTTCGCGAAGACTGCTACACGCAGGAACACAAAGCTATATGATCTTAATTGATATGACCATACAAATAGACTGTCTGGACATACACGACTTATAACGCACGTCACACTCCTCTCCTTCAATATATAGCCTAGATTAAGACGGAACTGACACACCGGTGTGATGGGAATGTTGAAAACTGAATGTTCTAAAGAATATCTGGGTTCATTGAATTCAACATAGAATTTTAGAACCTTACATTGTTGCGGAACAGAATGTTAGAATGTTCAAAACTCCCCTGCTGAAGGGTTAAAAAAGATTTGAATGGCTTTTTTTTTTTTTTTTACTAAGGAGCTTTGGGTAAAAGGAGCCTATAGCAAAAGTAACAAAGTAGTAACTGAGTTTGGGGCTAGAAGGTTCAAATAGAAGAAAATTTATTGAGGAAATAAAAAAGGGCCTAATTGAAGCAAATAAATTAGGCTACTTGTTTTAGGGAATACAAAACCTTTAAAATGTACTTTGAAGAATATGAATAAAAAATCTTCAATTGAAGTTTTCCATGTTGGGTTATAAAAACTTCCATAACTTTCTATGCATTTTTCAAGGGGTTACGCTCTGCAACCTTCTGCAAGACACCAGAAGTAAACATTGCAGTCATATTTTCTGTAATTGCTGAGCACATTATTCTGCATATGAATGTGTGCTTGTTCCCCCCAGCCCCCCAGCACACCAATTTCATCTGTGATGAGTTTTCAAATAGTCTGTAACCCAAATAGACTGGTCTGAATGAGCGCCTAAATTCCATTTGTTCTCATTATGCAATGTCTCTGTTTCTCTCCTCCCTATGCCTCCCTCTCCTCCTCCTTTCTTTCTTTCTTTCTTTCTTTCTTTCTTTCTTTCTTTCTTTCTTGTCCTCCCGCCTTTCCATTCCCTTCTTTTTTTCTGCGTCCTGTCTCAGGTTATAAAGCGAATGAGTTTAACTGGGAGAAGTACCTAGAGGCCTGCAATGCTCAGGCTGCACCAAAGAATCTGTTCAAAGCCCCAAACAGTGTAAGTGGCTCCAGTGTGTTTTGAAAATAAATAAATAAACAGATAAACTATGCAGCATACAGCTGACCTTCTCTCTCTCCACATCGCGCAAAGTCTCCAATGGGACGCAAAAGGTCTTTCCATGCCACAGTGTGGAAATGCCGCAGGGCTAACCTTTACAATGTGTATTCAAAGTGCCCAGACAAGCTGTGCAGAGGGAGAGTGTGTGTGTACCATGTTATCTAGTCTAGAAGCTTCCAAGAAAGTATGCTGTGGGACTGGGGGGGAAATGCAGAACAATCTTATCAGAGTAGACTGAGGATTGGGGAGCTAAATTCCTCCCTAATGGCTGAATTTAATTTTAGAAGTTATTTTTGTGGACACTGCATATAAAAAAAAAAAAATATAAAAAATATATGTGTGTGTGTCACTGTCTAGTCTAGTCTGAATAGTTTGTCACTGCAGTCTGTTTGCTTATTTTTTATGTCACTTTTCAATGGGTTAACTTTGCGATAGACCATGGGTAGACAAGTCATAAACATAAAGGGCAGGTTTCCTATACATGGATGAAGACTAGTCCTTAACTAAAAGAAAATCTCCATTGAAAAAATCTTTTAGTCTGGGACTACACAATATGGGAACTTCTCCTTTGAAATGGTGCAGTTGCTGTGTAGGAAGAGCTGCATTGACAGGTTTAGTGACTAGTGCTTCTCTCGATCAGACCTCGACCAACTCGAAATTTCAAGTCGGCATGAAGTTGGAGGCGGTGGACAGGAAGAATCCGTGTCTGGTGTGCGTGGCAACAGTGGCCGACGTCGCCGACAATCGATTTCTGGTTCACTTCGACAACTGGGATGACACATACGACTATTGGTAAGGCACAGATAAGACCGTGGCATTTGTTTAAAAGCAGCTATGAAATGCTAGTGACCGTAGCAAATGCAATGGGAGTAGAGGACACTTCCTTTATTGGATTTTTGGCACAGTTTGTGATGTTTATGGTGGCCTTATTAATTTGTTAACTGAGAATAAAAGGTCGTTGACAGCAGACTTCCTAGATGTTATCAAACAGGGATGCCCCTTTATTAATGTATTTTACACTGCACAGGTATGTTGTTAGAATGTGCTAAGCAGTACGACATCAGGCTTTCACACCTCATAATCCTCCAATAATTAACTCTACTTCAAGCCAACAGAAAATATTCCTCCTTTCACTTTGTGCACATTCTGTGTGTCTGTATCATAGTATAAGGTTGTGTGTGTGTAGTTTTTCATTCTGTAAAGGATAGCAGTGTTTCCCACAGGAAGTTTGTTAGTTAAGGTGCTGGCTGTCTGACTGGGGGTAACTATAGTAGGTTAACTAGTAACTATACTACTATAGTACAGTTTATACGACTGATATATAAAAAAATACAATACTGTATTTCTCATTTTTTCATGACCGCACACAATGGCAGCTCAGTGTTAGGGGTGTCACTGCATGCAGTTTGTGATCTGAAGCAGAAATGTTGCATGGTCTTCCCTGCGACTTTATCAAAAAATGTGCCTCTTTGGAATTTGCCTGCGAAGCCCAATCTGCAATGTTTACATTGGAGATTGTCTCAACTGGTTTGGAAAACACAACATCTGTTTGTGTTGAGATTGTGTGTTGAAAATGTCAGGCCTGCAAATCTCTAGTTGCAAACTCAAGTCATGTGACATGGACTGCTACTGCTGCTGTAGCTGTTTCATTTCTCCTGAGTTGAAGATTTTAGTTTGAACATTTTACATGTGTCAGTCAAATGCATTTGGGACAGAATACTGCTGCGTCTTCAGGGCTGTTCACATCAGGAATGATCACTATAATGATAACTATAACGATAAGAGCGTCTACACTGACCAACGTTAAGAAAAGTCTCTCCTTGTGTTGATGAATGTGATGGCTAAAATGTAATGGGTTCTGATTGGCTGTCAGCTTTTTATCATTCTCAAAATCTCTCTGAAAGTGATCCCCAACCATATCGTACCATATAGTTTATGTGTGGACTTCGTCATTCATATTAAAGGGGAACTATGCAGGTTTTTTAGCTTAATTTACCTTAACTTAACAGCTTCGGAGTCATTGGAATGGTTATATGACTTTTTTCGGGTTGAATGGTGGGCATTGAATTTCGGGTTGAATGGTGAGCTTCCCCCTAGCACCTGTGAGCGGAAAAACCACCCTTGGAATTTTGGGCTGGCGGGCAGACGGCCTCAGTGTCAGGAAGTATAACGAGTGTAACGAATTGCTTTACTGCATTTACATACATACACGCCAGGCACCGGCTAGAACAATGAACCGATGGAGGTTCTCAATCATTCGTCCTGACAGTCAGCGAAAAGAAGCAGAAAGCGTGTAAACCGTTGTCCGAGGAACAGGGAAGAAGAAAACGACAGACTGACCGATTGAGGAGTGTCGTAAATCTTATACTCTGAGGCTGTAGGGGGAGCTCTGCAGAAAAACCTGCGAGCAAAAAGCGAGAAAACAGCAAAGAAATTGCCAAAACTGCATAGTTTCTCTTTAATGAGATCAATATTATTTTTATAGTTATCGTTATAGTTATAGTTATAGTTATATGTTCTTGGTGTGAACGGCCCTTTAATTAAATTGTAAGGTTGTTTTTTTTTCGTAAGCATGTATAAAGCATGTATATAAAGCAAATGTATAAAGGTCTGCGGTCTCAGAGCAGAGCCCTTTTTAGTCGCGGTTGTGAAGTTCTCTTCTCAGTCTCTACTCCTCTCCCCCTTCTCTGCACTGCCGCGCTGCTGCTGTCCCTGAGGTTTCTAGAGCTGTGTGTGGCTGACATGCTGTTAGTCGCTTTGGTTAAAAACGCGTAAGCCAAACGTAATGTAATGATACATTTGTCTTCCACTCTGTTATTGAGAATTAATTTTTTCTTATTGAAGGTAATCTCAGTTTTTGCATTTAATTCTCGGCCACTCATCTCCTAGTCATATTTTCACGTAATTTTGATTTTCTAAACCATTAATACTAGTAGTCCTTGCAGCAAGGTTCATTGGACAAATCTAATGCACCTTAAATCCTCTTAAATACCTACTTATTTGCTTGTGCCCATTACCTTTCCTCTCATCCCCTTATTTGCTTTCAATTAAAGGCTCTGCATCTTATCAAATATAGTCCTGTTGTGTGTCCACTGATGAAGTAATAAGTGATATCATCCATGACTGCCCCAGGTCATGCCCACTGCTCTGACCCAGCACACAATAGAAAGAGCCGAGCTGAATGTGTCCCCACCCATTCGCAGCTGATTAACGTTTTGTGTGACCTGGTTCATCCTTGTGTTCTAAATAATGAAATAATGCTCTGAATGGTGTTGCGTAACAGGTCATATTTACACAGAGTATTCTTGGATTGAGTCGCACGCTGCATAGATTGGGCTGTGAGCGGCTGCTTTGTAACAGATGTTGATTGATTGAGGGCTATTTATCTGTGCATTTACTCACTAGAGGAGAAGAGAGGGAGGATGGGAGGGAGGGAGGGAGGATAGGAGGGAGGAAGGAAGGGAGTGGGTGAAAAGAAGGAGTGATTCATTTCATTGTTTTTACGTAACGGCGCACACATGCCTGGGCTTTGCCAATGGAAAGCTCCGGAGAATTGAGGTGGTATAATTAGATACAATCCAGCATAAAGCGCCAGGCCTCTGATGAGGTATTAAATAGGCTCTCCTCAAGGATTAGGTTGTTTTTTCGTTAATTGTGAGGAATGACTGCTGCGTTTGGACTCTTCATCTCTCCCTCTCCCTCTCCCTCTCCCTCTCTCTCTCTTTTGCCCTCTCTCATCTTTTCCACCTTGAACTATCCTTTTTAAGAATCATTTCTTCCTTTCCTTTCCATATCCCCCACTGTAATTGGCCACTAATTTTCTCTTCCTTCTCCATTTCTTTCCTGTCATGTCTTTATTGTTCTTTTTTTCTCCTCTATAAGATCATCTCCTTTCTTTTGATCTCTTCATCTTTGCCCATCATCATCATCATCATCATCATTTGTCTTCTTGCTCTTTCTTGCATCTTTGAATTTCTCTTTCTCTGGATTTCTACTCCCAATCCCTTTCTCCTCCGCCTCTCTCGCTCTGTCTCTCTCTATCTCTCTCTCTCTCTCTCTCTCTCTTTCTCTTTCTCTCTCATTTCCCCCTCACCAATCACACAGCTCCCTCTCTGGGTTTCAACACACACATGCAGAAAGCAACTCCCCATGTCCAGGTTCAGCTCTCCCCTCCTAATCCTGTGTCCAGGTCCATACGTTTCTAAGAGTTAACCAATCACATCCTGTTTGCACCCACATATTTCTACCGCGCACACACATAGTTGCTCTTGTGTGTGTGTGTGTGTGTGTGTGTGTGTGTTGTATGTGTTTGTCTGTTCTGTGTGTGTATCTCATGTCATTGTCATATCCACAAAGCCTAATCATCACAGGCCATTCCTAGCTGAAGTGTGTCTGTGTGAAAGAGAGAGAGAGATACAGACAGAGAAAAAGAGAGAGTGAGATGCCCATATGTGTGTTTGAAATTAATTGTGCATAGCGTGGGCACACATGCAAGTTTGAGCACACACACACACACACACACACACACACACACACACACACCTCTTCTCCATCCTTCTGTCCTTCAAGCACATATACTTCAGATGAAAATGGCCTGTGATGATGACACTTTGCACTGTGTGTGTGTGTGTGTGTGTGCATGAGTGTGGCTTCCTTTTGTTTGATGTCTGCACATGTGTTTTAGCAACCAGTTGAAATCTCCCCTCACGTGTTGGGTTGCCACTCATGTGCTGTTCTGACGGTGTGGAAGTGGCTCCTCTCTCCTCCACTCTGGCAGCTGCTGTTTCTCATTGGACTCCATCGGGGGAATGTTCCCCTCTTAACAGCCCAGAACAACACCTGTGTGGAGTGGAGGCTTTTCCAAACAGTGCTCCGGCCTGCCTCTGTTTGAGTGATGAGACTGGGGCAGCACTGTTTCACATTTGTCTCTCAAGCAAGCCAACTAACCATAACTCACAAGTCAATCAATTCTCCCAACATCTGTTTGTATCGGCATAGATACATATTTATTGGCACGGTTCAGAGTGATTTATTTGCTTGTGATGGCTGACTTATCGGCTGTGGAGTCTTATGTATATTTTCAGAGGCTGGTAACCAGGCTTCAGAAAGAAAAATAGTCTTGCCACATACAGTAATTTTCTTTCAACCATTCACTAAACCAGCTGATTCCAAGGAGCACAGCTCTTCAGTCAGGTAGCCTGAAGAGTGAGGGATTGTGTATGTGTGTGAGTTTATGCCCCTACAGTATGTGTGTTTGAAATTAATTGTGCAGAGCGTGGGCACACATGCAAGTTTGAGCACACCCACCCACACACACACACACACCTCTTCTCCATTCTTCTGTCCTTCAAGCACACCGACTTCAGATGGAAATGGCCAGTGATGGTTAAACCCCCTCCCCCCCTACTTTCTTCGACAATCAAGAGAAAGCCGGAGGTGCTTAGCGGCTGTGAAGTCTTATGTATATTTTCAGAGGCTGGTAGCCTGGCTTCAGAAAGAAAAATACTCTTACCACAAAAGTCATTTTCTTTCAACCATTCACTAAACCAGCTGATTCCAAGGAGCACAGCTCTTCAGTCAGGTAGCCTGTTGCCATAAAGTTTGGATTCTCTTCTTCAGACTTAAGACCAATGGAAGTGCAGTCATCTGTGGACTGTAATGTCAAGCCTCTGCTTCTTAACCTCTTTAATCTTTGCCAATGGCCCAGGCTAATATGTAATATTATTGTGTGTGTGTGTGTGTGTGTGTGTGTGTGTGTGTACTGTATAGTGTGTACTATAGCTCTAAGAACTGAGTATTATGCTTATTGAGTGATATTGTGAAGACCTGCGGTATGTCACTGGTCCATAAGCTTGTGTATGTATTTTACTGCATTTGTGTCATTGCACCATTTGTTTCTATGTGGTCATAAATAAATGGCTTGTGTGTGTGTGTGTGTGTGTGTTAGGTGTGATGCCAGCAGCCCCTATATTCACCCAGTGGGATGGTGTCAGGACCATGGACGCCCTCTCACAGCACCTCAGGGTAAGTTTAGACACACACATGCACGCACACACACACACAGATTCACACACACACAGATTCACACACGCACACATACACACACACACACACACACAGATTCGCACACAGAGATTTACACACACACACTCACTTACTCACTCAGTCAGTCATACACACACATAGATTCTCTCTCTCTCACACTAACACACACACACACACACAGATTCAGATGCACACATGCACACACACACACACACACACACACACACACACACACACAGATTCACACATGCACTCATACACACACACACACACACAGATTCACACATGCACTCATACACACACACACACACACACACACACACACACACACACACACACACACACAGATTCGCACACAGAGATTCACACACACACACACACACACACACACACACACACACACACACAGACTGCTTGTGTCACATTTAAATCTATTTAAAGTCACTGAGTCACTTTATTGTTTTTGAAAACCCAAACAACCCAAGATAATGACATATTCCAGTATCATAATAACTGAGTGTTGAAATAGAAAAATAATGTTTGAAAAGTAAGCAGTAATATCAGCTTATCATAATGTTTAGGAACGTTATTGTACATTGCTGCTTATAACACTTTGAATGGATATTAAATCAGTTCTGAAAGGGATTCAAATGCTCCCCTAAATTACCTGTAATCACCTGATTTTTGATCAGGAGTTAGTTACAGTCATCTGATGTTTTTGTAAGAGATGCTTTAGTATTTGACACTATGGAGCAGTAATTGTCTCCCCAGTGTGCTTTTTGAATAATTGCACAAGAGTCTTGTGACGCTGCATGCGCTGTGCACTGTGTGGATATCCTGTATAGCTGTAATCAAAGCTGTGGAGTTATGATAAATAATTGCATCAAGGTTTGGACAGATCCATCTATTTTCTGTCATTTTCTCTTTTTCCACTGTGAAGGTAACAAGCACCTTTCTCCTTGATGCCCTTGTGTGTGATCATTAAAGGCATTAACCATAGTGGAGCGTCAAAAGACTATCATTTGTGGTGTCTGGAATCCATGAGACCGTTATTATAGTGAATTTCAGTGCTGTCCTTGAAAAACATAGGCCTGTTTCTCCCTATCTTATCCATTGTGTGCTGTGTGAATAATCAGAGCCGTATAGAGAGCGAGTGTGGCCAACTAGGGAATCGAATGGGTGCCATGTTGGAGACCAATATTTCTGTAAGGGCCTTTTACATATTGACAAACATTGATGATAACATTGCCTGTTACAATGGTGAAAATAAGCAATTTATTTCAACATAGCATATTCTGTTATATCGGTGATCTAACATTGGGATCCAACATAGGGGAGTTGGCCAAACTCTCTCTCTCTATATACGGCTTTGTAATGAAGCCCTTAAACAGGGACTGAAAATGTATAGGTTGCCAACGAATACTGGCATCAGCACAAATACTGGTGTAAGCGTAGTATTAACATCATGTGTTTTTTCACACAGATTGCACACATTTTTTTAACACATATTATTGTATTCCCATTTATTCAACACACCCAATTGGTGTACATTTGGATCAAATGCTTCTCCTAGTATAGTGCGGATCCTTTCATCAACACGTGTGCCACTAAACTTTTGAACTCAAGACCATGTTAACAGTTGAAGTACACAAATTCAAAAGGTTTTACCATGGTGTTAATTTCTTTCCAGTAGAGAGCCTCGTAAGCTAAGCCAAGCATTCACTGGCCTAATGCATCCGTTTTCATCGCTGATGTATCTGCAGATGCAGCTGATTAGGACAAGTGATTATCCCTCCTAATTCAATATAGCCTTGCATCGGCCCCGAAGGGCCTGGATGCAGATACGCACAGATTCACAGTCCCGTGGATCAATCTGGCAATTTGACCCCCCCACACCCCCCACCCCAGGTCTCTACGATCCGTCTGACATCAGTGGATATCGACCTGTCAGTTTACCGTCATGTCACGCTAGGTGAGTCATGCTTTTGAAGCCGTTTGTACAGGTGCAGTTGAACCAGGATCAGTTTGAGAAAAAAAAATGTGTTTCAAACATGGAGTGAAGCGTGGAAGCATTTGTGTGTTGTTGTTTTGTTTTTAAACTGTTAAATCAGTTGACGGATTTGACATTTCTCTCACATTTCTGGCATTGATTGCCTCTTCCGATTCCGCTACCGCCGCCATTGCAGGAGAAGAATGAAAAGCTCCGCGCCAGCCGGATCAATGTTGTCTGTCCACCCCAGTGAGGAGGGCAAAAGGCTCCAAATGCACCGAGCAGCTGCCGCTGATGCCACCATTACATAGACCACTATAATTACGCAGCACGGCATTGATCTTAAATGGTTTCAACGATTGTCACTCTCCTGTTAGGGCCTCCGAACCCCACCGTGGCTATCACCAACACTAGCGTGCAGGCTCCTCACAGCGGCCCTTATTTATGCAGACCGGAGTTACTAACAATAGCATCGTGAGGCCGCCAATAACTCACTGCAGCTCAAAAAGCAGCTGTAGTGTTATACAGGATGATTGCAGAGTTCAAATTGAAATGGTGAATCCCACGAGAACGATGCATAGTGATAATGTGAGTAATTTTATAATAGTGTGCAGATGCCCAATAAAGGCTGGTTAAGTGCTTTAAAGTGGAGTGGAATGGGAATGGTGCGGGTTGAGTTAAAGTGGTTTGCTGGGAGTGGATTTAGGAGCTGTAGGTGCCGCGTTCATCGCTGGCTGAACAGTGCGGGGATCCAGGTCAGCGTATTTGGTGCGGAGACCTGGGCAGAACCAAACCGCCCCTCTGGGCACTCTATCTCTTCCCACCCTCCCAAATCACTCCGTTGCTGAGTGTCTCTTTCTCCTGCCCTCACACTCTCGCCCTCCCTCACTCTGTCTCTTTCTCTCGTTCTGTTCTGCTGAGTCCAATTGCCTGCCCCAGAACCCCCCTCTCCCTCTTCTCTCTCCGCTGCTAAACCGCTGTGGTCATCAAGTTTTTTTCCCTCTCTCGGTTCTGCTGTTAAATCCAGACGGACATTAGGTCCATTAAGATTCCCTCCCAGAGCAGAATCATTGTACATTAGATTGCTCTCTGCATGGAGCATGAGCACTGTGAGGAGGGAACGAGGCCTCAGTGTTATCACAGCATTATCTGTTAGGTATAACATTATTGTAACGCAGGTCCATATCTCGCCTGGCTAAGAGAGCGTGTAATTGACCACTGGAAAGTTTGCAGCTCTGACAGATTTTCTTTCTCTCTGTCTCTCTCTCTCACTCACTCACTCACTCACTCACTCGCTCACTCTCTCTCTACTTCTCTTTTTCTGTTGTTCCCTCTCCTCTTTCTCTCTGCCACTCTCTCTCCATCTCTTCCTGTCTTTCTGTCTCTCTCTTGTGCGCTCTCTCTCTCTCTCTGCCTATCTCCCTCTCCTCCCATCTCTAATGCGCTCTGCTTGAGAGCGTGTAGGCTGTGTGGCTTAGCAGCATGGCCAGAGGGAAGTGTGCTATAGACTGATAGCAAACTTGCCTCGCCTGTGAGGTGGCGTTTTGAGGAATGACTTGACGAAGCACAGCAGAACCAAACACAAACTGGACGCTATCTTTTCTTCTTAAGTAACCTGAGTTGTGCTCCATATGCATTGCAAATAACGGCAGGTCCATGTTGGCTGTTCATTTGCATTTTGTGGCTCCCTCCGGTAGTGGTCATCAGAATATTATCCTGGCTATATATTCCCCAGGCTAGTCTTGTTGCTTAGAGTCAGAGGGTATGTTGGAATCAGAATCAGAATTGACTTTCTCTGCATGGGCTTGGGTCTTTTATCCTTTCCACAGAACAGAACAAGTGTTTGAACTTGCTGGAGAAAGTATTTTGCTGAATAGAAACATCTGTGTTGGCACCACTCATTATATTGTTATAGATGCCATTCGTGGTTCAGTTTTGGTCTTGTGAAAGTTTGTCAGTATTTGAGATCAACAGCCAATCAAATTGCACCCCTCTCTCCCATGCCTCTGAAGCAGCTTGTTGATTGGCTGAGATTGTTTATCAAGCCACTGTTCGATTCTCATTTAGAAAGCTGGGACTGTACACAGTTTTTTTTTTTTTTTTTTAACACAAACACTGAATGGACAACTAGAAGACGGTAAGGACCAAATGCTGATTTTAACAAAAAATAGAACCATTATCTACAACTTTAAGCTCTCCAGATACTGAGGCTTATTCCTCGCATGGTTGTCGGAGTTAAAAAAAAAAAAAAGCAAGAAACAACGTCAAGAAACAAAGAGCTAGGTGTTACATCTCTGTGATCCAGTGCATTTGGTGTAGAGTTTGAGCACAGCTGTTGAAATATACACAGGACAAAGCTAGATACTGTAAGGCCATTATCTGAACATCTCCAGTTTTCACTTGGTAAACACCAAGCTCCCAAAAGCCCTCTCTGTTCTAACTCATTTGGTTTGGGGGGACGAGTATTTCAGACAATCCCAACAATCAAAATTCAGACACTCTCTCTCTCTCTCTCTCTCTCTCGTTCACTCTAATCTGAAATTGTTCTGTTACAAAATGAGAACTGGGTATCCCGTGGTGGAACTAATGCCTATTTAGTGGACCATGCGGTTTCGGCAGCCCCAGAAGCACACTTGTGGCAAATCCCACAAATCCATTAAGTGGTCTTTGAAACAAGTCCTGGTGGCTCGGAGACTCAAAGAGTGTTTGTTAGCCGAGTCTGTTAACTGAACATCTGTATGCATTTACAGTACGCTGGTCTTCCTGTACGAGGGACAGTATCAAAGCTTGTAGTTTTAAAAGCATGCGTACAGTTCCTGCTTCAATCTGACTATGTGTTTGGCTTGTGTTCAAGGACACCCCAATCCAGAGCATTTCCTTTGGGAGGAGTACTTAGAAGACAATGGTGCCTCTGCTGTTCAAAGCCAGGCCTTTTGTATGGTAAGTGCTGGGAGAGAAAAAGTGTGTGAGCCACGGCCACAATACAATACAATCTGCGCACGCATTTATCATCGTGTGTGTGTGTGTGTGAGTGTGTGTGTGAGTGTGTGAGTGTGTGTGTGTGTGTGTGTGTGTGTGTGTGAGCCTGCGTGTGTCCACATGTGTGAGTGGGTGAGGGTAAGCTACTTCTTGTGTTTGTGTTCTGTCTTTTGTGTTTAGTGTGAGCTGTGGTTATTGATGTGCTGTTTTTTTGTTGTTGTTGTTGTTGTGTGTGTGTGTGTGTGTGTGTGTGTGTGTGTGTGTGTGTGTGTTGTATGTGGCATTGTGTGTTTGCAGTGAGCTTTTCCTACACTGCAGTCTTATTTGAGGATGAAGTGTACAATAATATTTAAAAGTTGTAAAAAAAGGATAAAACTAAACACCATTCTTTGACAGAAAATGAAACCTCAAAGGTTACATGAAACTGCATTAAATCTGAATGGCAGTTAAATTAAAAACATGACTAGCTGCCCCTCTGCAGGGTGTTACTGAAGTCAATTGTGAAAAACAAATATTGTTTTCTGGGTTTTCAGGAGGTTTCTTGGCCATTTTACTTTTACAAATGGAAGAAATGCTTGGTGTGGTGTCATGTCTTGCTTGGTGGCTAGTTGGTTGTTTATTTCTGTGCTTGCATGACTGCTTTACTATGTTGTATGTAGGAGTACATTTCAAAAGCTGGTCATGTGACTAATGTCACTCTGTACCATTAGACCCAATACACTTCACAGAATCACTTTAGCCTTTAACTGTGTGTGTGTGTGTGTGTGTGTGTGTGTTGTGTGTTTGTGTTTGTTTGTGTTTTCTTCCTCAGAGTCCTCCTCACAACTTTCAGGTGAACATGAAACTTGAGGCGGTGGACAGGAGGAACGCCATGCTGATCCGAGTGGCCACCATCGTCGACACGGAGGACTATCGGGTCAAGGTGAGGAGACGACCCCTGACCTCCATGTTTGGTCAGACACATGGTTCAACACGACACTGTTGAAGGTTGTGGGGGTTTGGACAACGCTCTGCTCTTGGAGGCTGTAGCATATGTTGATCTGTCCTTTGTGAAGATGCTACAGTAGATTGAGTTGTGCAGGTGTTTGCGGAAATGGGACTGAGTCTCGGTGTGTGGGTCTGCCTCCAAAGTGTGCATGTGCAGTGCTGTAATCCACTTTGCTTTCTTTTACTGTAGCTTACTACAACACTGCATTGTTCTAGACAACATCCCACACTACTGAACAGTACATGGTAGTGTATTTGAATCAACTAAAACTGTGAGTTTTGCCTGCGCAAACTTACAAGGTTAGTAGTACAAAGCATCTGCCATCTACCTGCCAAATATCTCCGTCACGGTGGCAAAACAAAAAACGTTCAGATATGAGAAAAATAAATGAGAAGCCATTTGTGATTCCTAAGTGTGCAAATCCACAAACAAACAACCACATTTAAAGCAAAGATCATATCTCTTAGTGTAACTTGGACTATTTAAGTGATAATCAGTTCTCAAATCTTTTGCAGGCGCTGATATTTCTGTATAGCTTGCCCTCTCTAAAATATTTCATTTTAGGCTTGTACTGTATCAGCAAGCAGAAGCACATACAGTAGAGGCCGTGGTAAGATTGGTGCATGTACGCCCATCTATGCTGACTCTAACTGGGCATCAGATTGCAATAACCCTGGCATTATAGCTATATGACTGACTATAACTGTTCATGTTGGATCATGGGAATCTATGTTTGAACAGTCTCTGCTAACTCACTGTTATTAATACCTGATTGTTTGATCAGTCATCAGCCAGGACAAAACTTCAAATGTTCAAACATGGGGCAAGACTGCATATTGATTTGCATTGATCTTTCTCTTTACAAGGAGCCATCTTTCTTAATCAGACCCACTTCACTGGACATTTTTTCTGTATTTATTTAACTACTGTACATGAGGGCAGTCATTAAACGCAAAGGTAAATTTGCTCAGCCATATATTAATGCCACATTAAAGACTGCTTTCCTAATTGCCCTTCAGGTTGAAGAAGTAATGACTTCCCTGAATGAATAGGAGTCACTATTTCTAAGAGATGTTTGTCAGCACATTGGCCACTAATTATGTTTAAATGGCCAAGATGAATGGCAAGATCAGCAGCAATAGTCAGCAACATGCAGTGCAGTCTGGCATTGCACCATGCATTGATTTTTTTCTTTCTTTTTTTTCTTTTTTTTTAAAGAGGGTAGAAATACTCGACTCGGGTATTGTGTGTGATATTGATGTGGACTCATCGAGGTTGTGATGAATTTGTGAAAATCTCCCATAGTGCCCACTTGGCAAAACTTGTCAAAAAATGATCTGTATGGATCATGCAGGATATGAAAAATATGTGTACAATACGTGTGAGAGAGAGCTTTATGTAGTTTATGCTGGATAGGAAAGATGAAAAGTGTGAGTGTGTAAAGAAAACAATTAGATTTGAGCAGATGATAGATTGGAAGTGTGTGTGTGTGTGTGTGTGTGTGTAAGCAGCAGCATCATCATCATCATCTGATTACACTGAGCAGTCCTCTCCTGATACCTCAGGCTCAGTGCAATAAATAATTTACATCGAGCCTGGTGTAGCCCCTGAAAGGCTCCTGCATGCAGACAGGCACGTCCCGACTCATTGGAGCTGTTTTCATGTCTCGGTGCTGTGTGCTGTGCAGATGCATTGATTCACACTTCATTCATCTGAGAAGTAGTCATCTCTTTTGAACAATGCTTATTGAATTACACACAAAACTGACTAGGGCTACATCATTACAGCATTTAGATTACGTATGTCATTAGTCTATATGAATACTCCGTGGGAGTTTATGACCTATTGTCTCTTTTAAGCCTGTGCTAATGTCTTTTAAGCAGCACTGCACTATAAGAGAGAGTATGTGCCCTGTGCATTGCCCCTTGCTGTCTTGTGCTAATGATTCATTTGGAGTCATGTCAAAAGTGGTGACAACAATCTATTGGATTCTGATTGAATGGTGATGTTGATGAGTTCATTTTAATTATACTAAGGTGCCTGAATCATCTCCTTGTTCTTGCAGTGAGTTAAACTGTACGCGTTGGGATAAGTGAGGCTTGAAATGAAGTGAATCCCCCACCATAGACGCTGATCTGATTTTTTCCAAATAGGTTAGCACCAGTCTGTCCACATACTGTACTCCCTGATCCAGCTTGTCAGTTCTTTTCAACCTCTTGTACTTACAACCATTTGGTCTCACCTGGATTTCAGTTGGCCGTGCTCTTTCAGCTTAGCCTACATGTAACTCTTCTCAGTTGAGAGCGTCCAGTCCACAGCTCAAGCCAGAACTGGGCTGTTCTGTGATCTGGCACTGCCAGGCCGGGAGTCAAGTGCTGAAACCACAAAGCTGCCAGGCTGTGACCACTTGAGACATTGTTAATGCCTCCTTTAGAAGATTTCAAGATGCACTCCAGCCATTGAGAAACAGTTTTGTCCACTATTAAGAGTTTTGATCACTCGTTTGGATCAGATGTAAAAACTGTTAAATTAACACACAACAGGTCTTATTTTTACAAAGTGGCACTACCTTTAAGAACCAGTCTACTTTGAATATGTGTGTAATTTTGAACACCATTTGTGATCACAGGTATCACAGCTACTGTACGCTTAACCTCAGAAGCCACCGTAAGTGGGAAGCCTCTCAGTAGTAACCTCTGTATTGATTTGTCTCAAATTCCTTATGGAGGTGTTTAGGTAAGTAGAGTAGACCTCTTACATTTTCTTAATGTATCACATAACTGAATTGGCTTTTTTTTGTAAATACAGGTACACAGCAGTTGTCTGCCATTGTTAGGAGATCAAAACAGAACTCCTTGATGTTTAGCATATTGTGTAATTGATTTAAGGAAAGCAATTCTAAGGAAGAACCGTTTGTGTGTCACAGATCCACTTCGATGGCTGGCATGAGAAGTTTGATTTCTGGGTGGACTCCGACCTGCCCGACCTTCATCCTGTCGGATGGTGCGCCCGCACAGGTCACCCTCTGGAGTCCCCCCTGAGTGAGTATCCTTCTCTCCACCTCCTCTCTTTTACTTCTCTTTCTCTCTCTCTCTCTCTCTCTCTCTCTTCTTTCTCTCTCTCTCTCTCTCTCTCTCTCTCTCTCTCTCTCTCTCTCTCTCTCTCTCTCTGTCACTCGCTCTTCTCTCAAGGACCTCGGCAGTCGGCACTCATTTGATCTTCGCTATCGATTGGCTTCCTCCCAGCCACCTCGAGTGGTAAATCTTCCTGACATTTATGGAGCTGCTCCAACCTGTGCCTAATGTCTTGTGCACAATCTGTTTCTTGGTTGAGAGGTTACACGGTGAACCGGCCTCATCTACTGTCACATCCCTTTTGGCCTGCAGACGGAAAGCATAGCAGATCAAAAATGGAATCAAACAGCTGTGATTTAAGCTGTTCCACTAAGCATGCTTTTTTTTACTATTCCAAAAGCTTCACCCACATTCTGTATCCAGGAATGAACTCGAGTGAATCATAACCATGTAATGGCTACTCCTGGCTGTAGTTATGCAAAAGTCACTCATCATCAGTGAAATGTTTATTTACAGATCTAAGCAACCTCAAGCTTTAAATGGACTGTAATGGGTGATGTGTGGTCCAACTTCTAACTTCTGACCTTTTGTCCTCTTTTCCACTCATGTCATGTTTTTGTGTTTACCTTCTCCAGTAACTCTGGTAGATTGCCCCTGACATAACAACTTGAATTGCCAATGCTGGGCAAATGAATGCACAAGAGAATTGACTGGAAGAAAACAGCCATCATACGGTAGCTTTCAAACAGAATAACTCCACAAACAAATATGTTTGTTGCTCGTCCCGGTAAACATATTCAGGGACTTGAGCTTACACACAACATTGTTAGGTTTCCAGAGAACAAGGAGAGATAGGAGAACTCCAGTTGAACGCAGGAGCCCTTGCCTCTGTTTGTGTTTTGTCAATCTATATTAGCCGATGTTATAACGTTAATGGTGTTGTCTTGTGGCACTGCCTCAGGGGTTTGACGTAAAGCTCAAACACAGTTTTGAATTTAAATGACTTTGAAACTTCCTCTCAGGAGGGGTAGAGTGTATTTATTCCGACCCCGTCAGCTTTTTCAGCGAGCGTATGTATGTTAGATAGATAGATAGATAGATAGATAGATAGATAGATAGATAGATAGATACTTTATTGATCCTCAAGGGGAAATTCAAGGGTCTCAGTAGCATACAGACATAACACACAACATGCACTTACAGCAGAAATGGTAAACATAAGTATAAGTATAAACATATAACTAAACTCCACTGTACAATAAAGACAGTAGAAGATGAGACAGATAAGAAAACTAACAAAACTAAAAACACTATATAAGTTAAATTAAGAAAGTCCAATGTGCTTGAGGGTGATCAAGCTTAAGACGCTTGTAGTGACAGGGCCGGGACTGGTGAGGTGCTAAAGAGAGTGAGTGTCATGGTGAAGGTGGAAAAAGTAGTCCAACATTAGTCTAACAGTGCAAGAGTAAGGTCTAGAGACCAGCATAAATAATATAGACAAATAGGAGAGTAAAGTATAATGTAGACAAGGTAAAATAAAAAACTATTTCAGTGCAAGAACAGGTTGAGGTAATAGGGTTATAGCCATTCATTCATTCATTCAGTATTGTATCAGAAGCCTGACCGCAGCCATTGATCATGTGTGCTAATATAGCATGAAAAACAGTGTAGCAGTAAAACAGTAGTGAAAACATTAGGCTGTGTACAATAGTAAAACGGTAGTAAGCAGTAGTGGGCAGTCAGTACTCAAAAATGGAGAGGGTGGAGAGGCAGACAGACTAAGCAGAGAAGTCTATCTCTCCTCTTCCCTTTAGTGAGGCATTGAACAGTTCAATAGCCCTAGGAACAAATGACTTCCTCAGCCTTTCAGTTGTGCATGGCAGTGAGCTTAAGTCTCCAGCTGATCAAGCTCTTTTGGTTTTGATGGTGCTGTAGATGATGACATTCATTGTCCAAGATGATCAGTTTGTTTAGGGTCCTTTTGTCAGATATTGAAGTGATGCACTCCAGTTCAGCTCCCACTACAGAGCCAGCCTTCCTTACCAGCCTGTCAAGTCGCCCAGCATCCTTCTTCTTTGTGCTTCCTCCCCAGCATACCACTGCATAGAAGAGGGCGCTGGCCACAACAGACTGATAGAACATAGCTCTCTCCTTTCTTGTAGAGTGCATCAGTGTTGGCTGACCAGTCCAGTTTATTGTCCAGGTGGAGACCCAGATACTTGTAGGTGCTTACCACCTCCACATTGACCCCATCAATGGAGACTGGTAGCAGAGCGGGCTTAGACCTTTGGAAATCCACCACCATCTCCTTGGTCTTTGAAGTGTTTAGTTGAAGGTGATTGAGTTTGCACCACTGCACAAAGTCCTCCACCAGGCTCCTGTACTCCTCCTCTTGCTCGTCCCTAATACACCCCACAATAGCAGTATCATCAGAAAACTTCTGCATGTGGCATGACTCGGTGTTGTAGCAGATGTCAGATGTGTACAGGGTGAACAGGACTAGAGAGAGCACAGTTCCCTGTGGCGCTCCGGTGCTGCTGATCACAGTGTCAGAGAGGCAGTTCTTCAGTTCTGACTAACTGTGGTCGCCGGTCAGGTAATCTGTAATCCAGGTTACCAGGTGAGAGTCCACAGCCATCTGCAAGAGCTTGTCTCCCAGTCTGAGGGGTTGGATGGTGTTAAAAGCACTTGAGAAATCAAAGAACATGATTCTCATAGCAGTTTTCCCCTTGTCTAGGTGAGAATGTGTCCTGTGTAGAAGATAAGTGATGGCATCGTCCACGCCCACTTTCTCCTGGTATGCAAATTGTAACGGGTCTAGTGCATGGCGTACCTGGGGTCTGAGCATACCTAAGACCAGCCGCTCCATTGTTTTCATCACATGTGATGTTAGAGCGACAGGCCTGAAGTCATTAAGCTCGCTAGAGTGTGGTTTCTTGGGAACAGGGGTGAGACATGATGTCTTCCACAGTGTTGGAACTTGTCCGAGACGTAGACTCCAGTTGAAGATGTGCTTCAGTGGCTCCCCCAGTTCAGCAGCACAGGCCTTGAGCAGCCTTGGACACAGTCTGTCAGGCCCGGCTGCCTTACGAGGATGGAGTTTTTTTAAAAGATAACTTACTTGGTCCGCTGAAATGATGGGGGGGGATGAGGGGAGTGGAGGGGGAGGAGGAGGAGGGGAGCTTCTGTGAGGGTTGTTGTGTGGCTAGAAACTGATGGCCATTGGCTGAAGCCATTGTTGCCGCCCTGCTCGTGGTCACCATGTGGGGGAGAGGTGCGATAGCCTGATCAGCAGTGATGATGTTGAATCAATCTCTCCTCCACTCTTAAGTGTGGGAAGCCTCGGTATTGTCCAGTTTCGTCCCTTTTTTAGGTGAGGCACAGTAACAACGGGAGAGATATTTCAACGCTAAATGAACAGGCATCCCTGTTGGTCAGAAGGTGTTGATGTATATTACTCTCCTATTTGGCCAGTCTTGTCACTGTGTAGAAGTGTCAGGAATAACACTAAGATCTTGAGTTCCCATCACAGAGAAAGCAATAGGTGGTAGAAATGTGTACTCTTTGAATGTAGACCTCATCATACAGTGGAACTGTTAAATATTCTCCTGCTTCTCTCTTGTGAGGTCTTATGTGGAGTTCTTTGGCTTTGACTTGAGAGCTTCGGTGTTCAGCTGTGAAGGTCCCTCTGTGACCCTGAAAAGATTTATGTGGGGGGAAAAGGTTCCTTTCTAAAACATTTAGCTTTTCAAAAGACTCTAAGCAGAAGCTTTAACTTAAGTGTATGCTATCTCTAACACTCTATGAGACTTTGTGAAATGATTGTATTTCATCTCTCCCACAGTGTCTGTGTGTGTGTGTGTGTTTGTGAGTTTCTTTGTGTATATATTTATAGATATGGGACAACAAATCCACGGCTTGTCTTTGACGTGTGTGTGTGTGTGTGTGTGTGTGTGTGTGTGTGTGTGTGTGTGTGTGTGTGTGTTTGTGTGTGTGTGTTTTCCTGTCCAGCACACATAGGACTTTCTGACCTCAAGAGCTCCGTCACCCAGGGAGTGTGTCCCACGCCAGGATGCCGTGGTGTGGGCCACATCAAAGGCGCAAAATACACAGGACACCACAGGTGAGTCATTCCCTGGGCCCCACACAGGCTGCCGTGCCAAAGGGAGATTTTACATAGAGAAGATGATCTCTCTTTGCACAGGCTGTCATGCCAAAGGGGTATTTTACATAGAGAAGATGGTCTCTCTTTGCACAGGCTGTCATGCCAAAGGGGTATTTTACATAGAGAAGATGGTCTCTCTTTGCACAGGCTGTCGTGCCAAAGGGGTATTTTACATAGAGAAGATGGTCTCTCTTTGCACAGGCTGTCGTGCCAAAGGGAGATTTTACATAGAGAAGATGGTCTCTCTTTGCACAGGCTGTCATGCCAAAGGGGTATTTTACATAGAGAAGATGGTCTCTCTTTGCACAGGCTGTCGTGCCAAAGGGAGATTTTACATAGAGAAGATGGTCTCTCTTTGCACACAATATGCCTCACAGTTGGCTTCTCTGTGTTGTGCTCTCAGTGCTGTAAATGCTGCTGTGCTGGGCAGCATACTGCAACAGGACACCTACATTTTAGAGTGAAGATTGATTGGACGTCAGCAAATTCTGTTTGGTGGTTTGCACAGTAAGGTTTACTGCATATGGACACCAACATTTTAGAGTGAAGATTGACTGGAGGTCAGCTTTTGCTTTGCGGTGTGAGCTTGAAACAATTTCTTTATATGCACAGTATAGTCTATGGCTTGGTGGCTTCTGGTGCTAGTGTGGCAGTGAGGTGGAGTCCATGTGCTGTGTATTCACATTTGTGTGTGTAAGGATAGCAGGGTGATATTTCTGACAGTTGTTGGATGCAAATGCAATTCTTGCACAGAGAGATGTTTAAGGAGTAAACTTTTTCCTGGCCGTAGTTCAAAGATTAGGCCGGCTATGCCTCCCCATCTCTCATCTACAGTATATTGCATTCCTACAGTCACAAAGGTTTATGGATCTTACAAGCAAGACATCGATTTGATTTGGTCTGCTCTGAGAGCTGGCAAATACAAATTATAGAATACAAACAGGATTTTAAACATATTTGTAACAAATATTTCTAAATCACTAGATATACATATATATTGAGACATTTTGTCCAAGCATTATTTTGCCATCATATATCATATGAATTTTATGTAAATGTAGAAAGCAATTAATAATCCCAAAGAACTCTAGCCTATAGTAGCCCTCCTCTGCTCTGCATATATTGTACCAGAGTGCATTATGTCCTCTGTGACCTATGCAATCCATTCTTCTCTCATCTCATCTGCACCCTTTTCTATTTTTTGCTTCTCACCTATCCGAGGGATCTAATCACTGCCCAATCAATTGGTTGTGGAGACTGCAAATTCCACCTCATCTTGAAACAGCGGGACAAAGTCCTTCTGAAAGGCATTTCTGATTACTGTGACTCCTGGAGCAGTATGGAATAACCCGTCCCAAAGCTCCTGGGCGTCCATGATTCTCCTCTCCACATCTCCGGCTTCTAGATGGGGTTGAGCTTCATTAGTGCAAAATTTGCATATCGTTTGCATGCATTAGCATGCAATTAACAGAAAATTGCCCAATTATGTGTCAGGCGGTCATACTTTTTAATTTTTTTTGTGGTGCTGGAATGAAAGAAAGCCTCATTTGCAAGAAACAAAAACAAAGTTTCAGAGGCCCTCCAGTAGTTGGCAGACGTCTGTGACTGCTTTGCCACTCCGGCGGCGTTATTGCTTGTTGTCATTACCTTAATGCCTGGTGTCGGTGAGTGAATGCGATCGCTGGAAGCCTTGGCAGCCCAGATGAGGGGGGACCCAGAGCGGAGTTATTACAATAAACAACCCTCGCCACATCCAGGGCCCATCTGTCATGCTGCGAAGGCGGCGTAATAAAAACGTTGCTTGACGGAACATATTAAAGCGCATAATCACGACTTCGGGAGGCACTTCATATTCCTCCGCTGTTTCCCCTTGTCTTCATTAAAGCCTTCTTATTCATTCCAGGCCATTAGACTTGATGAAGCCAGTTGAGTGATAGTCGCAGTCGGAAAATTGTTTTTGCTTTATTACTTATTCCTTTATTTGGGCATAGGCCTAGTAATTGCTCGCCGTTATGATGAAACTCAAACGGGTCATTTGGGGGGACCATAGATTTTGACTAGAAACTGTCGTCAGTGGACTCCGGGAGGCCTAGTGAAGGGATTAGCTGCTTAATCTTTGGAACTTCCACTGGCTCATTTCAGACAAAATTGCAAAGAGGGGCAGATGAATTCGTTTCTCAAACTTCTCCAAAAATACCTCCCAGTGCTATCACTCCCAATGCTGCTATTGATTTTTTCCTCCATGCCGTGGGCACCGCAGAGAAGGCCATGGAGTGAGAGAGTGAAAGAGAGACAGAGGAGAGGAGAGTCTCCTCCTTTCCCAGAGCAATAATTTTAGCCTCTTTCCATCTGTCTATTTTTAAGTTCCCAGGGAACCACTGGCATCAACGCTCACGCGGCATCAGCGACGTCCCATCGAGCATCAACACCCTCCCCCAATTAAACAGAGAGGTATTGAGAATGTTGTCACAAGGTTGTCAAATTAAATCCACCGTGCGGCTTCCAGAAAGCAACAAGAGTTCAACACGGTTGGGTCTGCTGTCAGAAAGTGTCAGCGCGTAGAGGACGATTGGCTGGATTATTTTCCTTTCCCATGAATTGAAAGTGGAAAGAGATATTGCTGCATAGTGAATTTTGCATGATATATAGGACCTGAAGAGGAGTACTGTATTGTAAGTCATATATTGAGTCCTTAATCATAGTCTTTATATTATGTAAAATATAGCCTGTCGCATGGAATGTTAAAGTGATTGCCCATCACCGAATTTTGCCTTTTTCTTCTTCTTTGGCTGCCTCATACGTCTCTTGAGCCACACGGTCTGTCGCCTGAATCAGGCAGCACAGTTTAACACGCTTGTATTGACACAGTGCAATTTGTCTGCATAAAATTCATGAGGAGCTCTCTGAGGCCTGGGGGGAGCTGGCTGCTACTGCCACTAATGGAGTAGAACGCCATGGGGCCGCTGGACTTGTCTCGCTCACCATCTGACTAGTTTTATCGGCCTGTAAAAACCCGGGGTCCAAGCAGACGATGTCAAATACCAGTAATTACACTTCCTTAAAGATGGTTGACTTCCCCCATGCTTATTGTGGGGGGCCGGTTTGGCGTTTAACCCCCGCTGCTCCGCGTCAGATGGCTACCGTGTTTGACTCTGAGGTTAGCCACCCAGCTCTCACCTTCCCTGATTAAGATCTGATGGTGGCGATGATGGCGTCTCGGCGTGATATCTGAAATTAGTATCAGCCCATCTCTCCCTCTGTTGCCCGGCTTCTCCCTCGCTGTGAAGGACGCTTCAAAGGCCAGTGGTCTCTTTAGAATCAGAGGCATGGGCAGCTCTGTTCTCTGGCAGCCTCCGAGACCGGCTGCTTTAATGTAGACCTCTTGCCGCGCTCCCAGTCCTTCCTACTCATTATCTGTGCTTGTAAAGTCTTGGCTTCCATGAAGTAATTGGACCGCTGCGTTTGGAATTTGAAATCAGGCAGGTGTCCCACCTCCTCTTCCTCCTCCTCTTCCTCGTCTTCCTCGTCTTCCTCTTCCTCCATGCCAGTCGATGCGTGCTGGCAATTAATGGCTCCATAGGCTTTTGAAAAATGCTGAGACATCTTAGCCTGGCTAGCGCCACCACTTCTCAATGAGACGTGGTCTGGGAACCAAACGTTAATTTTCTCGTATTTGAAAAAAATGCCCAGATCCGTTTATTGGGTGCCACGGATGTCTATCAAATGCGTCTGTGCATAGCTCATCATCGTCTGGCTTTCCCCCTTGTTCTGTGATTGGTCCCCTATCTCAGGTGAAAATTTGCTCCATGGTCTCCAGGCTGCCTTAGCAGCGTGAATCAAATCGCGCGCAAGGCAGCATGGGAACACCCAGGCTAGAGACATCTCTAGATCTCAAGATTAGTAACTATTCATAAAATATGAAGTGTGTGTTGTTGAGAGGATATGTTGGGGGAAAGAAAGTGGTGAATTATTGCCTGTGTTGAAGCGGCCCACGTCTCATCAATCATATTCCTCTTTGCAACGCAAGCCATATGCTGCTCTTGTCTCTGCGGCGGAGGCATAATGGCAGGAGACGGTCCCTTCTCCAGCGCCAGCCAGCCCCAGCAGGACACAAAGCCACTGCAGCCAGATGGGCACGCACATGTGGGGAAGGGAGAGCCTAGAGCCCCGGGTAGCGACCAGCCTTGTGCCATTGAACTGCCACACACACATACACACACACACATATATACACACAAATTCACACACATTAATGGATGTCTTTGTTTGATTTTGTGTGTGTGTGTGTGTGTGTGTGTGACCAAGAGAGAGAGGAAGGTGACCTGTGCTGGCCTCTATTGCTAGTAATTAATGAGGAGAGTGTTATGGTAAGAGAGTGTGATCGTAATAAGAAAGGGAAAGGCTTGAATTAAAAAATAGCATTTATGTGGAAGAAGAACCCTGGGCTTGTTTGTGTTCAGAGGAGTTCATTTCACAGGTGACGTGTTTGTTTTATGCTTTCTCTCCCCCTCTAGTTTAATGGTTCTGCAATGATTTTGTGTGTTTTCGCACCTCACGTATAATCAATTGTGCTTGGATGTTAAAAAACAGTGGAGAAAAATTGAACTGTGTTTCAAGGCAAGGTAATGGATTTTAAATGAGCCTGTTATCGCCACCTGAAGTCTCCCCCAGATATTCTACGCTATTTTTACGAAATGATTAAAGAAAACAATAAAAGGGGCAATATTATGTGTATTGCTACAATAAATGCAGTTTGAAACACACCACCTTTCTTTTGTCAGCAAACATAGTGATATTAATGTGTATAATAAGTCATTAGTGAGACGTGGCACTTGTACAGTAAGGGCTGCATGAGGGAGAGGCCTACTGCAGTGCACTAGTGAGAGGATTGAAGTTCCCCTCTGTACTTGTTCCAACCTGCCTCTGCTGGGAACCGCCACTGTGTCTCATCCCTTCAAACGCAGATCATGGAGGTTCTTAGGAAGTTGGTTTATGTGATGCGCAGTGACAGAAGCTACTTGCAGCGCCAGCCCTCTGTGCCGCTCTCACACAGGCGCCTTGAAGAAGGAAGGCTTTGTGGGTGTGTGCGTGTGTGTGTGTGTGTGTGTGTGTGTGTGTGCGTGTGTGCGTGTGTGTGTGTGCGTGTGTGCGTGTGTGCGTGTGTGTGTGTGTGTGTGTGTGTGTGTGTGTGTGTGTGTGTGTGGTCTCTCTGTAAGTTTGAACAGTTTCATTTTCTCTCTTCTCCTTTATCTCCCTCTCCCTTCCCACTCCATCTCTCTTTCCCTCCCTCCCTCCCTCCCTCCCTTCTCTGTGTCTCTCTCTAGGTCTCTTTATCTTCATATCTGTTCCTGCACCCTCACCCTACCTCCATTTCCGTAGTGTTTGATATGTTCCTTTTCTCTGTCCTACACACTCCATCTATTTCTGCACATCTTCCTCTTTTGATGGATTTCACTGTTTTACCTCCTCTTCCCCTCCCTCTCCAGTCTCAACCTCTATATACTGCCCCTACTACTGCCCCAACTACTGCCCCTCTATATACTGCCCCTACTACTGCCCCTCTATATATACTGCCCCCCTACTACTGCCCCTCTATATACTGCCCCTACTACTGCCCTTCTATATACTGCCCCTACTACTGCCCCTCTATATACTGCCCCTACTACTGCACCTCTATATACTGCCCCTACTACTGCCCCTACTACTGCCCCTCTATATACTGCCCCTCTATATACTGCCCCTACTACTGCCCCTCTATATACTGCCCCTCTATTTACTGCCCCTCTATATACTGCCCCTATATTTACTGTCCCTACTACTGCCCCTCTATATACTGCCCCTCTATATACTGCCCTTACTACTGCCCCTCTATATACTGCCCCTACTACTGCCCCTCTATATACTGCCCCTACTACTGCCCCTCCTCTATATACTGCCCCTACTACTGCCCCTCTATATACTGCCCTTCTGTCTAGTGTCCACCTCGTCTCTACCTTTCTCGCTCTCTCTTTTTACAGAGAGTAAAGTAAACTTAAACGTCATTCTCTCTCTCTCTCTCTCTCTCTCTCTCTCTCTCTCTCTATTCTCTCTGTCTCTCTGTCTCTCCGCAGTGCCTTCGGCTGTCCCTACTCCGACATCAACGTGAAAAAGGAGGTGGTGCTGCCCGACCGGCTGGGTGGTGAGAAGCAGATCACCTTCGTCCCGGTGCACTTCGTGCAGAAGACCAAGCGGCTGTTCCCCGAGGAGGAGGACGACGGCAAGGAAGAGGATGAAGGTCACATGGAAACCAGGTATGTGAGCTCCCACCGTCCCCCCAGTGCCAACACACACACACACACACACACACACACACACACACACACACACACCTATCCTCAACAGACAGACATCCACTGGGCATCAAGCATTTCACTTAATGCTTAGAGAAATAGAAGCAGTTGTTAGCACACTGAGTATGCCATGAAAGGTACAGTCAGTGATTTAAATCCATAATGCTTTAAAGTTCAAACAAATTCAGCTAATTTCTCTTTGTGGTCCTCTAGCGGTCCTCTAGCTGTCTCTTGTGTCTGTGTGTGTGTGTGTGTGTGTGAGTGCGTGTGTGCATGCATGCACACACACTCAAAAACGTGTACACAGTCTTAATCCTGTGGAAAAACAGGAAATAAACAATGTGGCTTGGACACCATTCTGGCCAATCAACAGTGAGTTGATTGGCCTCTGTACAATATGCTATATAGCAGTATAGCAGTTATTCGCATGACTGTTATGTTATTATTATGTTTAGCATCTAAAGTACAGTAAATGCTATTAAAGAGCTTTTCAGAGTATTTCAGTTTTTGATGTGTTAAAATGATGAACAACATTCTGCTGTAGTTCAAAGAGTGACTAATTCATTTTGATTAGTCTTTTGAAGATTTAATTTGCGGGTGAAATGTAAGTCTTAAGTCCCACCAGGAAACCAGCGAAGTTTTTTGCTTTTCTTAAATGCCTCCTGAAAGATGCTGTGTAGGCAGTATTCACAGAGGTCAATCCCAACTCAACTCAACTTTGAAGTTTGTGAAATCACTTCAAGTCCAGCGTTTGTATATATACTTTTCTGCTGTTGGATTTGTGTCTCACACGGCGGATTTGATTTGGCCCACAGCAGAGTAGATATGAAATGACTTGTGTACACTGAGCTATGATTAATGCCAGCCATGAAAGCAGCCACTAAAACACTGACGTATAGATTTCTCGTCGATCCACATTTACCAGAACACATGAGCCATGACCCCCCCCCCCCACACACACACACACACACACACACACACACACACCCTAATCCATGCCACTCTCACACTTTTATTAAGCTATTATGTGTCCCGTCACGAACACCACAGGTTTGCTCACGGATGATTCACATATTGCGCACCTTAGCAAATGAGGGCTTAGCAACTGTGTTCACTCCGCTTTCGAGAGACCAGAGCTGGGGGTTCTTTTATCTTTGTTTTTCGTTTCGTTTATCTTACTTTCTTTTTCCACATTTTTCAATTTATCTCCACTTCTCAGTGTTTCTGTCTATCTGTCTTTTTTTCCCTGTTTGCTTTCTTGCTTACTCCACTCTCTGCTCTGTTTTTCTTTCTTTCTTTTTTATTCTTGCGTTCATGCGTTCTGTCTGTCTTGTGCTCTCTCAGCCCCCCCTCTCCTCCCATAGCTCACATCTGTTCCGCTGGAGCTGGGGGGAAACAGCAGTGAGCCGAGGCGTTGACTCGGCAACGTGTAAACGCTTGGCCTTCTGTCGGGAGGATTGCACTGAAATTGCATTTGCTTGCCCTGTGACAGCCGCTTGCTGTGTTTGCCTGGCCCGCTGGCCGATGGCTGGGACGCTTGGGAAGCCTGTCCAGTCGTCCACCCACTTCCGATTCCATGGTGGTTTGGCGTCTTTAATAGAAAAATTAATTTCATGTAACAGCCTTGGGTATTTTATTTTAACGCAAACACGTATTACCCTTATGAATTCTATCACACGTGATTGTGATTAATAATACAAGATACCAGCTTCTAGTGTGAAATGAAGAGGTGATCGATGGCTAGAATGATGGAAGTGAGTGATAAATGAAAATAAAAAACATGCAGATGTGACAGAATCCCACCTGACAGGTAGCACTGCACTAGAGCCACATCATCCTCAGGGGGTATGCTATGCCACAGTACGCTGCAATGCCACATGAAAGGAAATAGATGTATTCATGTACAGGGAGTGTCTAGAGGGCAAGTGTAGGCAGCGTGCATTATTCAAGAGCACATCATTTCTATATAAACAGTATAGAAATGCATTGGCCTCCTCCGGCGTTGGTATAGATGCATTTCTCTGCTGGGGTAAGTCAGGGTAGTTTATGTTTTATATGGATTGCAGCCTTGCCTGAAGTGCTGGTTGAACAAACATGTCAGGTTTTTTCCTCTTATTTCCCTGTTGCTCGAAACTAGCCTAACTTGTAGAGATGAGAAGAGAAGCCTGTGTTTTCTTAGGCTTCTCTCTAGGCCTGTTGTTGTGGGGGTTTTTTTCTTCCCTGATTGTCCAAATTCCTCATGTGACCTCTCACTCACATTGTTTACTTCTTTTCCTTTCTCCCTCCTCTCTCTCTCTCTCTCTCTCTCTCTCTCTCTCTCTCTCTCTCTCTCTCTCTGTCTCTCTTTCTCCTTCCTCTCTGTCTCTTTTTTCTCCCTCTTTGTCTCTTGCTCTATTTCCTGCTCTTTTTCTCTCGTGCTCGGTGTTTTCCCAACTATCTTTTCTTTACACATTTTCTCTCTCTGTCTTTCTCTTCTCTCTCCTCATGTCTTTATTTCTCTGTCTCTCTCTCTCTCTCTCTCTCTCTCTCTCCTCCTTCTACGCCCAGAGCCATGCTGTCAGGTTATGAGGGGGCCAGTCGTCTGAGGGGCCGCTACTCGTCCAGCCCCCGCTCGGCCGCCCAGGCTCTGGTGAAGAGCGAGCAGAGAGACGACTCTTCGGCTCAGGGACACAAGCTGCTCTCACCCCTGGGCAAGAGAGGCCGGGTACCCAGCAGGTAAGAGACGACCCCTCAGCCCTGCTCCATTAACCCCCACCCTTCTGCTTCTGCTGATGCTTCTCTGCTATTACCACACATGCACTGCAAAATAGTGTATTTCAATGTAGCTTCACAGCATACAGTGTGACATGATTGATTCAGCATTGGTACTGTATGTGTTGTGATGGCCTCATAGATTAAGTGCAAAGGCAAAGCCTGGATATTCACAGCTAAGATGCTTTGATGATTGATGCAGGATGCTTCAAATATGGAAAATTTGGCCAGATATCCATAGAAAAGCCTAAGAAATATTCTTCTGTGTACAACATTTAAAGGTTCTATGGCAATAGGCCAATAAACATGTAACTTAGGGTTCCAAACTGCAGCTGTTTGTAACAAAAGGAACTTTTTGTTCTTCGGCATTGACTTGATGTAGTTTAGCTCTGTACAAGGCTCTATAAGCTAGTCATGATGCCATAGATAATTTGCTTTCAAGTGTTCAATGGGGAGACCTTTCAGTTGGAATTTGTGGCTTGTAAAAAAGAGAGCTGACCTTTTTCAAAGAGCCAATTAAAATCTTTGTTGTGCAGTGGCACAGTCTGTCAAAACAAATGCTGTTCCTGGTAGTCATCCAACAATGCATGTTCCATACAAAAGGCTCTTTCGGGAAAAAGGTTGAAATTAACTTCATTACTTTCTTGTCAGATGGTATTACTTTGCAAAAAAAAAACTTTGTTTTTGAGACACTTTCCCGCCTCTATCTACCTTCTTTATTGCATTGTCCAATCAAATGCTTCTCTTGGGAGGTTCTGATGACCACCTTCACTGCAGTGCCTCAGTAAATCCACACACACACACACACACACACACACACACATACACCCTACCAGTACTCAGTGTCTCTTTTAAGCCACTGGATAAAGCACCAAACCACTCCAAAGTGGATTCATGAGTGCAGTTCCAACCACGTTTTCCATCTGTTGGAGCTAAACTGGGACGGTGTCACTAGCCAAGGAAAACTACTGTGCAATCAGAGCGTCCTGACTCAGCCAAGCATCCCGCATATGTCATAAATATGCGCTGTCCCGTGGTGTCTCTGCCTATTGTTTTGACTGGCGTCACTTGGAATTGTCTGAAATGTACAAAATCAAAATACCAGCACAGTGGTTCCTCAAAGCGGCTGCTCCGAACGATTCGGCCCAACGGCAGAAACGGTGTGTTCAGATATTGCTGTCAGACTCCTTGGTGATCTCCAATCTTCTCCATCTTAAAACATTTCTGATAACATATTCCTTATCTTTCTGAAGAACATAGATGCTCCAGGCCAAGGCCTTCATTAGATTTGTGTCACATGTCCCAAGAGGGGTTGGGCTGCTTGACAGCACAGACACCCACATATGCAGCCTTGAGCCTCGTGGATCAATGTGGACAGCAATAAGCAGTATTATTATCACATTAACCCCCCACACTGTCAATACACGTATTCCATATGGGCGAAAACCCACAATTGATTGTTTTATAAGTAAATATAACTGCAAAGTTTCCCCCCCACTGTCGTTTCATAAGCGCCTGTCGGTGATTTGAGAGGAGCAGATAAAGAATGCACGGTAATGCCTTTTGAAAGATGCGGCGACTCAACACGGAAAAGGATTAATATTGAATGGGTTTGTATATTAGGTGGGCAGCGGTAACAGAGAGTGGGTGGAGAAGTAGGAGATGGATAAGCTGCTTTTGTAAAAAGGGCCAGTCGACCGAACGCCATGAAGATTATGTAAGAGCGCAGTTATGTAAAAAGAGAAAAGACATTGAAAGTGCTTCACAGTATTTACACAGAAATGAGGAGAACGCATAATCCATCCTGAAAATGGGTTGTGTGTGTGTGTGTGTGATTGCGTGCACAGGTGTCTGTGTCTGTGTGTGTGTGTGTATGAGGAGTGTTTTCGTTTACATGCTTGCGTTTGTGTGAAACATTGATAAAGAGAGGGACGGAATTTCCCCGATTGAAATGATTTATTCAGTATGTTCATATCAGAACGTCTTCGCATTACATTAAGTATTTAACAAAAAAATGAGTTTACATCATCCCAGTCATTGGCCTTGCTCCAAATGACAGTTTTAATCGACGCATAGCCTCAAATGGAGCTTTGATTGGTCTCATTTATACTGCATTTCTGTCATGACATCCCTCCAAGAGAACAGAGGCATAGCACAGAGCAATGTTACCATGAATTAAAGATTAAATGTTCATACTCCGCTATTTTTCCCCTTGAATTTATCCAGCGGGCCAACACTTCCCGTTTTTAATTACACTAATCCCGAAATTCATTTTGCCAAAACGGAACAACTATCGTTCGCCCACTCTCTCATTCTCTTGTGTGCGCCTCATTAATCATTAAAGATTGTTTGCCTGACTTTCAGTTACTAAAAAAAAGAGAATGCTTCCGAGCTATTTTTCTTGCGATTACGATCCATAAACAAAAGGATTCCGTCGGGGATAGGGATTTGGCCACCCACCGAAGGTCTTCTGGTGTCTGGGGAGATTTGCCATCGATGCGTGTGACCTCGCGTTGGGAAAGTGAAGGCGTTCCGCTCTCCTCTCCTCTCCTCGGAGTCCCACTCTGGTAGTCCGTGTTGTTGTTGCTCAGAAAGAACACATCTAGCCCAATCCCCTTCTATGGAGAGCCTCCCTGGGATTGCACCCCGCAAGAAGCAGACACAAGTTTGGTCAAGTCCGAGAATTAAATGCAGTGTACGTTTGCTCAGAATAAGCATATGTAGTAGTCCGATACTCAAGTCTGAGCTCTGTTCCAAAACCAGGGGTGAGTCCAGCTTTGTTGTGTTGTGGAGTTTAAGAGCGGCATGCAGGGCAGAGTGTGTTAGAACAAAGACTGCTGTGCGTTTCTCAAAGTGAAGGGGTCGGAGATCATAAAACACTCGTCTTGTCTTACGGAGGAGAGTGGAGGAGTGCCAGAAAGATGCCGACTTGTCCTCTTTGTACTGCCCCGGGGGAGAGCGCGGGAGATCCTCAGGTTTTCTCCAACACAAGCAACTGTTTGATTTGGGAGATGGTTGTTTTATTTTCCTCAGGCCTTCTTTGTCCAGGATCTGACCCTGAAAGATTTTGCAAAACATCTGACCATTGTGTGCACTTCAAAAGAGTTAGGTTTAGCTGTTTTTTGTGTGTGTTTTCTCTTAACATGGTCCAAATTAAACAAACCAAACTGGAACCAGGTGATTTTTTTTAGGGGGGGGTGTTTAGAGAAATGGTGCATAGTTGTATCTCGAGACTGTTTTTTCTTATCTCTTCCACCAAATACTGTAGCCAAGTGCAAAGCGTGCTGAAGGAGGAGGGCTCTAAAGACAGGCTATTGTTCACTCTCTGAGTCAACTCTCCCTTTTCTGTGGCTGCTTTTTCTTCTGCTATTTCCGAAGAAAGCTGTCTTTTGTTTGATTTGATTGGCAGCCTTTCAGCCTGCATGGATGAGCTCTGTAAAAGCCAAAAGCTCCAGTCTAAATACAGCTTCCTGGAAATTTGCCCCCTGGTTGATTTCAACTTTCATTACCATAGACTTTCATTGACTGTCAGAGCCTCTGCAAAAGCCAAATATGAGATAAGGACAACCTGAGAAGAAATAGCCTTTTTGTTGTTGTTATTAAGCTATTATGAGTTATTCAACAGTGACTGACCATGTGTTGTGAAGCAGTTGCCCCCTCCCATTGAATAAACTTAATCAAAGGGATAATCAGGGTCAGATGATTGAATGCACAGGAAATCAGTTGGAGGTGGGGGGGTAACCAGTTCACAACACAATATGTCATGTGATTAGAACCCTTTTTCTTTTCTTCAGCTATTCTGAGCTGAGGGCAGCCACTTTATGACAGGCAGGGACATAAAAAATGGCGCAAAGATCTGATGTCGGAGCTGAAATGTGGTCAGAAACAGTCTCAGAAGCCACAAACCTCAGAAAAAAGGTTTCAGTTTTGCTGCTCAGACCAGTATAGTGAATCCTTTTATCGATTACTGAAGTCCATTTGGAAGAACAAACATTCCCCTGTTGCAGCGTCTGTGACTTGTACAACCCAGACGTGTCTATTTTTATTACAGCTGCACTGTCTTCTGAATCTGCTCCAATCTGAATCAACTTTCGCCATCAGAAGAAAAAAACATGTCTGTGACTCTGGCTTTGCTTGAAATAATGAGGGGGAGCAGAAATCGGAAATGGTTGGCTGAGGGTTTTGATATGCAGTGTCTATGCCCTGTAGACATCAAAGTTACTCCCACGTATACACATTTAAAGGACTGACACCGGGAAAAGCTCAACAGCATCCTTTGATATGTATTTTGTATGCCATGTAAATGTTGAAGTCACTCCCACTCTGACATGGTTTTGTATAGATGAGTTGATTGATGTTTCAGTGCAGGGATCGTCAAGTGTTGTGGACACGCATATCAGGTCACATCTGTCACAAGCGAACTGCCACTGGGCCAATGGGGAGTGACGCACGGCTGAGCCTTTGACAGAAAACACGGAGACACAGACACACACATACACCCTCACTATGTGCGTTGAGCGCCAGTCAGGAGAGTACACAAACACACACACACACACACACACACACACAGTTGTAATCATTGTTAACTTTCTCTCAGTGCAGTATCTGTCCTGCTATAAAGTATTTGTCTCACTTCACCACGTGTAAGACAACTTGGTGCATTGCCATGCTTTGCCGCAGTCATGCAAAAAATACCAAATGCCCACTCACTCTGACAGCACCAGCAAAAAAGAAAAAGAAAAGGAGAGAGGGAAAGAAAAAACAGAAGGAAAACTGGAAAAAATGATGTTCAGCTTTGTATTTGTGCACGATAACGCAGTGTCTCCCCCTCACTCCCTCCATGTGTCCATCTCACTCAGCCTGCTGTCTGTTGTCTTGTGCTCTCCTGCCCAGGCTTGCCCAGTCCACCAAATATCTGAGAATCAAGGAGGAGGAGGAGGAGGTCGAGCTGAACAGCATGATCACAGGTAAGCTCTCTTCCTCTCAGCCTCACCACTGTGGCCCCAGAGTCTGTGTGTGTGTGTGTGTGTGTGTGTGTTGTGTTTGGTTGTGTGGGCTGCCACAGCTTGCCCTTGACACAAGCATGGAAAAAAAGTTTGCCATTCGACAACAAATCCCTGAGATTGGAGTTATGAAAACAGCACACCCGAGTGGCAAAGTTTGGAGGCGAGCTGGAAGAGAGTTTGAAAAATAAACACCTGAGATTAAAGGGAATGGTAAAGGGACATTTTTCATCATCACCTGCTCTGGACAAACACACACACACACACACACACACACACACCTACACCTACATACACCCTCAAGGGTTTGCTAAAATGCGTTATCAGTAGAGTAGAGAGTTCCTAACACTCAGGCTGTTTCCCACTGCTGTCCGCCAACGCCGGCCTCTCTGACCGCTGCTCACTGTGGCACACGCTGCAGGCAGTCTCTCTCCTGCTACCCAGTGATTTATTCCTCTTCAGGAAGTTATGACACTTTCTAGGAACTCACAAAAGGAAAAAAGGCCCTCAGAATGAATTATTTGTTTATTTATTGATGTGTGTATTTATGTATTAATTTAATAATTTGTTTATTCATTTTATTGATGTGGGTAGCGTTTGTCTTGCGCACAAATGAATATTAAAATGAGTCACTCGTGGATCAAAGCGTCTTTGAAATACAAAGTGAGAGTGCAGAGACACATAAGCCCTTTCCTCCCATGGTCGGCCATGTTGTTGTATCAGGTGCTGCAGCCTGCAGACGTGGAGTAGTGGCCTCTCTCTGGACCGTGGCGCTGTTAAGCAGTGTCCTCCTGAAGCCTGCTCTTCCTGCCCGGCTGTTGTTAGTGCTGTTGTTTGTGTTCAATGGGCAAGCGTGCAAGGAGCCCGGGGGGAAATTTGAGGAATTAGACCGCTCAGCCGTAATGGACTAGGGCTGTGGAGAGGGGGCGGCCTTAGGGGTGGGGGTGTGTGTGTGTGTGTGTGTGTGTGTTTGAGAGAGAGAGAGAGAGTTTGTGTGGATTATTAGTGGGTCTTGTTCTGTACATGTGTGTTACTGTGTGGGTTACACTCTGTGTGTGTGTGTTGAAATGTGTCTAAATGTGTCTTGGTCAGCCGCTGTTATTAAGACATGGGAATATTCTGGTGTCCACTGAGCCCTGAAGTAACTTTCCAGATGGCGAGCACTCTAATCAGGAAATAGTGTGTTTGCACTCCAAGGTTTTTATTTCTCTAAATAAGTACTAATGGTGTTTTATAAGGAAGCATTCAGAGTTGGGGTCATTGTGAATTAGTGCAATGCAGTCTACACAGTACCTGGTCTAGATAAGAGCTTCTTAGGGCTGCAGGTAATATTGCTGGAAGTGAGCTGTATTTTGGCATATCCTTCCACCCTGTCTGAGGCGCTGAATCTCCGGCATGCTGTTGCTGATAATTGCTTTTGATAAGTGAGGGTGGCGTTTTAATGAGAAGATGTTGCCGTTGAGAGCTCTAGCAGCTGGACCGTCACCTCCCCGTCTTAATGCGGCGTGTGTTTTGACGGCAACTGCTATGATATCTGTGGGTATGCACTGCTTATGCGGCCAGCCCCATTGATTGCGCTAATTTCCTCATTGTTTCCATGGAGACCAAAGCCATCCTCCTGTTTTGAATATTTCATTATGGTCTGTGTGAGAGAAAAAGGGATGGAATTGGTGTGTGTGTGTGTGCCTGTGTGTGTGTGTAGACATGTCTGCTTATGTATATTGATCCTCTGTGTATAAGAATCCAAAGGTTTTGTTTAAGTGTGTTGTGTATGTTCTTGTATGAGCATTTTCTTATAAAGACCATTTGAGCATCTTTTTGTTTCTTTGTGTGTGTGTGTGAGAGAGTGAGAGAGAGAGAGTGTGTCTGTGTGTGTTTGTGTGTGTGTATGTGTGTACGTACGTGTGTGCTGCCACTTTTGGCTGATTCTGAAAGAAACCCCTGTCGTGCCTCCTTTTGGACTCTAACCGGCACTGCACCAGAGTAGGGAAACTCATTTTAGCCACACACACACACACTCAGCACACACACACTCAGCACACACACACTCAGCGCACACACACACTCACACACTCACACACTCTCAGAACACACACACACACACTCACACACTCACACACACACCACACAGCACACAGGCCGCGGGGAACGATAAGAGAAGGTGAAAGAAGGCTGAATGTGACGACAGAACACATTACCAGCACCCTGCACCGCACAGCGTGCCTTGCCACACACACGCACGCACGCACACACACATACACACACACATACACACACACACAGTTTGCATGGAGCTTTACTTTTCCCTCAGACTCTGGCAGTGAATTGCTTCTGCTGTGAATTGCTTCTTTAGTGTTTTAAAGTTCTCCAAATTCATCCCATGCGACAGGGATGCTACCAGCTTTTAAAGTCTAACTTTGCCTGTCTAGTATGGCTGTTATGCACTGCGATGCCCAAGATCTCTACACACAGTGAATCAACCTGTAAAAGGTTTTCGGTTGTAGGCCTAGATCTTTTCATAGTCAACTGTAAAGTAGTTTCCATGTAAGAATGATTGCCATATAGAGACATGTCATGATTAGAAGATAAGATACAATTAAGACCAAAACAAGATATAGATCAAAGACCAGGTCTAAAATATAACCAAAATATCTGAAAATCTGAAATGCACTATGGCAGGGAGTGTAGTTCATAGTCATAGAGGATAAAGACAGTCCTAGCCCTCACTGCCAGCTTCATCCTCCCCATCAGTGGAGATGGGTGTAGTGTGTGTGTGTGTGTGTGTGTGTGTGTGTGTCTGTGTGTGTGTGTGAAGTGGCAGACTAGTTGTGTTGGCAGATGGATTTGCGCAGCTCTCTTCCTCTCAAAGACTGCGTCTGCCAGTCTGTGCCAACGCTCCAGAAGACGGTGCCCACTGAAGCACTAGGGAGACATCGGAGGGCTCCCAATTAAAAGGTGTTGTCAGAAAACAAAGTATATGTGGGGCACACATTCACACGCATACACAAACATGCATACACACACACACACACACACACACACACACACACACACACACACACACAGAGTCGTATTCACACCCCCTCCTCAAGGCTCCCCCACTTCAGTGTTTGACGGATGAGAAGTGGGCAGCAGTGGCAGGTGTAAACTTGGCCACAGGGGCACAGAGAGCTGGCAGTCAGCCACCCCTGTGTGTTTGTCAAGGGCTGGGAGAGAGAGAGAAATTGAGAGGCAGAGATGGCAAATTACTGGGAATACTGGGATGATGGAGAGAGAAAGAGAAAAGCAAGAGAGATGAAGAGAGACAGGGGGAGAGCTAGAGATTGGGATGTACTAATTAAGCATAGCAGGAAGGAGACAGAGAAAGACAGACAGACAGAAAGGCAGACAGACAGACAGACATGTGAACATACTGACAGGGACAGACAGATAGACAGGCAGACAGCTGGCCATACCAGCAGGCACAGACAGACAGACAGACTGGCAGGCACTGACAGACTAGTGCTCATTCAGACTAAGCTAGACAGAGAGTGTTGAAGTAGTGCAGAAGACTTGGGCAGAGCGGCTTGCCTTGAGACCTGGGAGAGAGGAGTGGCTAGACTGGTGGAGCATAAGACACAAGACTGCAGCGTGAGATGGAGCCAGTGGGAGATGGACAGACAGACAGACAGACCAACCAGAATATATGCACAGATAGGTACAGAGGATGGCAGACCGAGAAATGACATTGAGCGAGTGTCTGAGCGAACAAGAGTTAGAAATAGAAGGAGAGAGAGTGTGTTTGTTTGTGTGTGTGTGTGTGTGTGTGTGTGTGTGTGTGTGTGTGTGTGTGTGTGTGTGTGTGTGTGTGTGTGTGTGTGTGTGTGTGTGTGTGTGTGTGTGTGTGTGTGTGTGTGTGTGTGTGTGTGTGTGTGTGTGTGTGTGTGTATGTGCGCGCGCACGCGTGCGCGTATGTGATTAGAACAGATCGCCTATCGCCATGCCAGACATCCCTGTGGGCAGATGGATAGATTGACCTTGACGTTGGCCAGTGGAAGGGGGTGAGGGGTCTACTGATGGGATGGTAAGGGCACTCCTCTGCCAGTGATGCGGTCATCTTTCTCCATCTTTCTCCAGCACTCATTTGGTGGATGAATGAGCTACAACCTGCTGCCACTTGTAGTGTTTCCCATGTGAGCCACTCACATCGCCATCTGAGTGCAACTGTACAGCAGATTAAGTCCCATAATCTACCCTTCTGTTAAGTTTCGCAATGCAGCGCAACTCTATATTTTGAGATGGATTTTGAGACAGTCTTGTGGTAAATGTGGATAGTGTTGCCCAATATATTCGATGGCTAGTATTTCTTAATTGGTTTATTTACTTGGGGGTTATCCAAACAGTGACAAATGACACAGCATCTGGTCTTTTTATTGATCCAATTGATAATTGCCGCTGACAGGTGCCGTTTTTTCCCCTCATACAACCAACGACTACCACTGAATTATTTTTAACACTCCCGTGTGTTGTTTTTGATCATGTTACACAGTCTTACTTATTACATAAAGTGAGCTAATTAACTCTGATCATTCTGCATGGTAATTTCTGCTAATCTAAAACATTATTGGGCCTGGCTGCAGTTACCCTGTGAACACTTCCGATACTCCAGATAATTCCTCTTGATCATTAAAATGTCCACTCTTGATTATGTTACTGTTGATTATGATTTATTATATTATTAGGGTTGTTAGAGCAATTTAGACAGAAGGCTCTACTGCTGCTGCTGCTGCTGCTGAAGTCCTGCAGTTTTGTAGAATGTAAGCATGGTGGTATTATAGCTTCCTCTGCTCAGTCCAGAAATGTCTCCCTCCTTATCACACACACACACACACACACACACACACACACACATTCAGCACACACATTCAGTCCACCACACACACACAAAGCAGCATGACACAGCAGTTTCTTTCTCCCTCTCTGGCGCTCATTTCAGACCCCCCTACTCTGCCACTGCCCTCTCTCACACTCTCACACACTCACACTCTCACACTCTCACACACTCTCACACTCTCACACTCTCTCACACTCTCACACACTCACACTCTCACCAAGGGCGCGGGAAGGTGGGTGCTGAGGGTGCTGCAGCACCCCTTGCTTTTTGTCAATAGGCCTACAAATTCGCAGTTTGTCATTATATTTGTTGTCAAATAGGCAAATAGCAAAAAAGGTTGTGGATAGCTTTGAATATAGCTATTTTTTTCTCTCCGGCAGTAAAGACAGTAGATTCAGTGTTTAAAATGTAAATGCAAACTAAAGGTAGGCTAACTATGCATATGACCATCCAGAGGCTGCTGATCTGTCAAAAATGATGAAGATCAAGATGCTTTTATTTTTGCTGTCATTATTACCACAAACACGAATTGATAACGAATCCATGGCGATCGTGGGTTATATCTTGCCTGCTTATAGGCCATGCACCTGTTAGAACTCCGTGTAGCATGCATAGCCAACTGCCAGTTTCCATTTACCATCACCAACTAGTTAAGCACTTTGGATATATCGTTGGATTGGCAAAAAACCCAATTTGAATACCAAGCGACAACAGATGAGGTAGGATGCATCTTTTGCAATTAGTCTTTGGCAAGCCCACGACCTCACGTACGGCTCAGTTTCTGTTAGTGTCAGGCAATGTGGCTGATCTAGCCCAAATCCACGAATTTCGTGTTGGTGAGACCTGTTGCCTATCAGTAGACATGTCATCTCGAGTTCCACGACAGCTTAGCTAGTGCCACCGAAATATGACACTGAAATCCTTTCACTATTGAAGTCGCTCAGATAGAAACCGCTGTAATTGGTGGTTAGGACACTGTTGCTGTGGAGTGGAGACGCCATAAGTTAGGCTACTCAGAAATTGTTTGCCATTGTAGGTCATTGCAGCCTAATTATATTTTCAAGCCAAACATCTCTGGTGTGGTTTTGACAATCAGAAAAGCAATATACGGAAATAGTTTAATGATGTAAAGTCAAGTGCGCTTCTATGGGTCTGGTGTGTCTTGTGGCGAAGTTTTATTGATGAGTCGGTGGCAAGTGCTGCGCATAGTTGCAGTGGAATGTGGCTGTTCTCGCTCTTAGGTCTACCAGAGGGTCTACTCATACACGGCACTGAAATGGCGTATTTAGCTGTCTAAATTCGAATGATATATGCTAGGGGAGAAATCGTCGGACATCCGTTATTTTGTTATTCAGCACCCCGGGTCAAAAATATGTTCCCGCGCGCCTGACTCTCACACACTCACACTCTCACACACTCACACTCTCACACACTCACACACTCCTCTCTTGGTCCCCTCTGGCCCTGCTGCTTTTGGGCCCATTTCTTTCTTCACAGTCTGTCTCTCTCTCTGCAGACTGTCTTCTTGTTTGTCTGCTTATATATTTGCTTTGTCTCTCTTGCCCACCCTTACCATTACTGTCACTCTCTTTCTCTGTTGTATTCTTTCTCTACTGTGTGTGTGTGTGTGTGTGTGCCTGTGTGTGTGTTGTTTGTTCCTCCCCTGTTTGTTTCAGAATCATCAGCTCAGTCTCTCGCTCTTCATAAAGACAAGAAAACAGATGGCTCCTCTCTGCCAGTGGCTGGAGAAAATGCCCTGGCACAGGCATTTTCAAACACGACAGTTGGCCCTTCCACTGCCACACATACACACACAAATACACACACACACACACACACACACACACACACACACACACACACGCGTTTATACCAGCATGTTTAACACGTTTATACCACTCATACAATAACAAATACATGCACTTGCACATTTGCATATACTCATCTCGCACACAGACACATTAACACACACATACACACAGACATAGACACACTCATAAAGCCTCCCCATCTCCCTCAGTGCCCCACTGCCCTTAGAACACTCACTCAGTCACATGACCACTGCCCTTTTGTCCTCGCCGTCTGGGATTCTGGGATATTCAGGAAAAAAACAATGAAATTCTGCTTCCAATGCGCCTATGTCACCACAGACCTCACCTCCCTGTCCTGCTCAGATATGTGCTGGTCACCCATGTCCTTTCTCTGACAACACTGGCCTCCACAGAGCCGTGAGGGACATCGCCCCTTAAAAATCAGTGCCATCGTAATGACCATTTGGCCTCTCCATGGCGGTGGCAAGCACTATTTGGGTGTATAATCTGTCTGTTGCCATAGCAGCTGAGGAGAGCACGCTTGCCTGGCCAAATGATAACTAGGGCAAAAACCCCCCATGGAGTTTGCCCCCCTGCGTCGTGCGGCCCCGTGCCACCAACTGCCGCTTGCCGTTTAATGTGCACTGACTCGGTGAACAATGTGGTGATGTTATCGAATGGAGACAGGCCTTTATGCCTGGTCAAAATGGCAGCCTTAAATTGTCTGTGTGTGTGTTTGTGTGCGTGTGTTTTTCTTTCAGATGTTTAATCTTATCGTTGCTGCGCTTTCCATTCTAATTTAATGGACTGTAGATAACGATCCATTAAACTGGGCGTAGCATATGCCCGGAGAATTATGGAGAAGCCGAGGGATTGGCTAACCAAACTACAGTTTGTTTTGCGCTTGACATCACAGTGATCACAATTATAATCATTGGAAATGCCCTCACTGTATTGGCTATCCGAGACGATTTACTCAACGACTTTGAAATCTGCATTGATTTTTTTTTATGGATCGCTCAATATGTAATTGTGCTGTCTTGATAACATTGCTCTCCCTGTCCCAGTTTCTCCCTGCTTAACTCTTTTTCTTTCTCTCAATGTCTTTGTCTTTCTTTCTTTCTTTCCTTACTTCTTTCTCTTTCTCCTGCTCTTTCTTTCTATCTGCTGTGTATTAGCTATTTATCTTTTTCCATGCATCAAACTGCCGGTGTGGTGTTGGCAGCTACAAGACTGCAGTAAGAGCCCAGGCACTATATAAAGAAATGATGGAGCTTTCTTTTTTCACTTAATCCATCATACCCCTGCAGTAGATCTTGCTTGCTCCTCATAATGCAGTTATCCTCCTCCCTCCATCTCAGTCTCTCGCAGTCTCTCTTTGTCTGTTTTTTACTCACCACACTGTAGCAAGACAATCATTTTGATATTCTTAATTATGTTCTTATAATGAGCCACAGCTTTTCCTTGACTTTCTTAATGGTAAATATAATTTTATTCCCTCTCTCTCTCTCTCTCTCTCTCTCTCTCTCGCTTTCCCCCAGCTGGTATTCAGCTTAAAGCATGTGGGGGTTCCATATGGATAAATTATCTTTCACGAGACAATGTACAGATGTGCAGGGTTTTTTTTTTTTTTTAAATAAAGTACCACTCTTAAGAGATGCAGGGGTCTACCGTGGAGGGTGGCACACTGCTAGCCTGTAAATCAGTAGAGGCTAGGCCTGAGTTGGATGTGGGAGTTCCTTAGGAACGCCCTTATTGTGACTCTGCACAGACTCTGTCTCGGTTTCTGTCAGTGGCCGTTGTTTGTTCTCATGGGTGGGTTGTTTACAAGGATGGATTATAAAGTCTGTATCGCCACATACCCTCTGCATTGTGAAAGCACTACACTGGCTCATTTCCTGGCAGAGCTTTCAAAGGTAGCTGTTTTGAAGTCTTATTTTGGTCAAAGATGGAGGGTTTAGATGTGGTTGGTAGTTTCCAAGTTTGGTAAAAGCATGTGTTATTGTTGGGCATGCCTTTTACAAGTTGATGGACAGTATCATTGCCTTTGAAGAGTATGGTGTATTAAGAAAGCTTTGGGCTTTGGTGATGGTTAAGGGAGATGGGTATTTGATGTGTAATATATAACGGGTTATAACTTGTGGAAACATCACTGATGTGAAACGCTTTATTTTGACTTGATGTATTGACAGTAGTTTTTAAAAGTCAAAGACTCTTGCATGTGCACGCTCCCCCTCCCTCTCTCTCACTCTCTCTCTCCCTCTCTCACTCCCTCTCACTCTCTCCCTCTCCCTCTCTCGCTTTCTCTCTCCCTCTCACTCCCTCTCTCTCTCTCCCTCTCTCTCTCTTCCTCTCCCTCTCCCTCTCCCTTTCTCTCTCCCTCTCACTCCCTCTCTCTCTCTTCCTCTCCCTTTCTCTCTCCCTCTCACTCCCTCTCTCCCTTCCCTCTCTCTCTTCCTCTCCCTCTCCCTTTCTCTCTCTCCCTTTCTCTCTATCTCTCTCCCTCCCTCTTTCCCTTTCACTATTTTGAAGCCGCTCAGATCATCACTTTGATGACCGCATCAGTCTGTGTAATGAAAAAGAAAATGGTATGCGTTTCTTTAGAGATGTTATCTGCCCGCAGCAAGAGGCCACCACCTAGATGTGCTCTATTACTAAGAAACCAAACCATTCTTTGTGAAAGCAGATCAGATTAGTATGCTTTCATTTCGGCCTATCCCCGAGAGAATGATGGTCCAGGAAGCATGGTGTCCAAGGTAGAAAGGCCCTTCAACATGACGGATGGCAGTCATAAGCTTTCAAGGCACCAGTGATGGAGCATCATTTTTGGCTCGACTCAAGTTCACAGCTGGACTACCAGACTAAGCCTGGAGCACAGGGGAAACGAACAGGAAAGTTTTTGGTCTTCTCCAGAACTCCAGGGCTTTTCCTGGGTAATCATGACAAACCAATGATGCAGCAAATCTCAGTAATTCTTTTGTTATTGTTGTTGCCCTGAGGGAAATAATGTTTTAAATCTAACTCCCATTTCACGGTGCACTATTTTCTTTTCTAATGGTTTTGTGTAACACCCACAAACATAAATGTAATAATATGATTGATGTATTCATTTATAATGTGTAATTAATTTACATATATGTTTATGTTTGCAATTTACAGTATATATGAATATGATTCATATATTGTTAAATTATCCCACTTATGTAATAACTGTTGCCTTCTTCAACTGTTTATGGGATCATTATGTTTAAAAAGTACAGATTTCTATGACTTTTATTATATTTGTTGGAAATGATTACGTTTGTGGGTGCCCTGTTCAAAGCTTGTTTCTTTTGGTGGTGGAGATGGTTGTGGATGAGCATGTTAGAGTCTGTTAGAGGTAAGACCTGCTTGTGTACAGGCAAATTGGGGCCTGTGTTTTGGTGCAAAATGTTTTGGTTTTTTGTTGTTGTTGGGGGGGGTGGGGGGTTCTCTCTGCCTCTAATAGCCTACAGCTGCCTCATGAATCTTAGATGCTGATAAAGTTGAATATTTTTGCTGTCTCCTCAGTACATTATAGAGTTAAATCCTCTAGTGATATTGATAAAGACATAAGCTTAGTCTGAACAGCTGTGTACTTTTTGGCAATCCTTCTGAAGAGTTGGATCTCTCATTGGCTGAAAATCCACCAGATATCATTCTGCGCAACTGAAGAATCCAACCTCATCCAAATAGTTTTTGGACCGATTTGGAGGACATTTTTTCCCTCTCCGGCCCCAGTTGAGCTGGCGCGATAAAAGATGGAGGCAGATTGGCTCAGTCTGCTGCCCACCTCCTTTGATTCAAAGCCTCTGTAGTTGAAAAAAGAACCTCTACCTTTCTGAAGCCGTAAGAATATATTATGCTAATCCATGGCGGTGCACTTAGCAAAAACCCAGACTCTCTCTCTGTCTCTGTCTCGTCCTCTTTACCTTGGAGATAAAGCCACCTTGATGTAAGTGGAGTTGTGTTTTCCCTCTCTCTCTCGCTCTCTCTTTCATAGCCTCTGCCTTTTAGAGAGAGGAGCAGGAATGACCCTGTGGGGAAATGGAGTTAAATGCTAGCTACAGGCTAATTAGCTTGGCTAATTTTCCTCAGTGAAGTCCTGCTCCAGGCACACACCCTACCATGTTTGAGGAAATGTGAAATGACAATAAATGTAGGCTAGCGTAGACGGAGACCTGCCTATTGCCTACACTCTCTTACATGTTTTTAGCTGCACTACTGCAGTGTGAGCAAGCCTCACTCCGCAGATACGACTGTTTTGTGTCCAGCAGATGGACATACAGTAGGTGTTCACAGTTAAGGTTGCGAATTTGATGCAAAGTTGACTAGTGTTTGCTGGATGACTTTGTTATGGAGAGATTGGTTTGTCTTGAGTGTTGCATTTTTATGCATCACATACCTGCAAAGAGGGTGTACTGTTAACTATTTCCTTCACTGTCTTGCACAATAGGCTTGGCGTGTGTGAAGGTATTCTTGTAAAGTAAAGTAAAGTTACTTTACAACAATACAAAAGTAAAGTGACTTGTATTTAGCAAACACTTTTATTCAAAAGGACACAGAGCCGCCCCACTGGGTCCGGGATTCAAACCCAGGCCACGTTACCAGTGCTCCTCCATGTCTGTACATTATTGATATTATTGAAATATTGTTAGCAGCAGAGCCCTGAAGTGAACTCTGTGAGAGTATGAGAGTAAAACAGAAAATAAAGTCATCAGTGGATGTAATTTCCTAATGCATGAATGGATTAGATTTGTAGACAGACTGCTCCTTAGTCAGCAAGCCCATCAATCTCAACTATACAGTTCGGCCTTCTTTGACTGGTGATGATGTCTTCTATTTTATGACTTCACTGTCTCCGTCCTAAAATAACTTCTGCAGACACATGTCATTGTTTGAGTTTAAAGGCTGCCATGCGGACATTTAAGTGCTATTATGATTCCTATTCTGCTTTCAAAGTTTATCGATGATTGTGTCAAAGATGTGTATTATAGCAAGGCAGTTTTTTCATTTCGAAATTTAATTTAATTGATTTTTATATTTTATACCACTTCGAGCTATTAGATCTGTATGCGAATGTGTAATGGAGCCACCGGAAGCCAATGTGTTGATATCATTGTGTACAATGTAGGCCTAACCGCAAGGAAGTGCCAAACATTGCCTCACTCCGTCTAATTTTGAGATTAAACTAGGGGTGGGTTTGTCACCTTGTACTTTTGTATTTTATGACACAAGGACATTGGCTTTAATCCCTCATATGCTGTCAGAGGCAGCTGCTGTGATAAACCTACTGTATGACTTCATTAGCTGGTTAGTGAATTAAATCCCTTAATGTCCTTGCGACAGCGCTTGACTGTAGGGTGATTTGATTTGAGAATGTAGTTTCGCTGTAGTTTCAGTGAAAGGTTTGAGTAAAAGATGGATTTGTTCTAAATGCTTCAAGTTCCCTGTTAGTTTATTCAATAGGTGTCACAAGCACTGTGACACCTATTGGGATGTGTTTTGAAAGATGAAAGAATACATGGAGTGTACTGAGTCTACAGTCATTTGTGGTTTGAATGTGGTAATACTCTCATCTGTCTAAATAATCTCCCTTTTTTCTTTCTTTTTTTCTTTCTTTCTTTCTTTTTTTTTTTTTCATGTCACTCGCCTTTTCTCAGAGTCACTTTGTGTTTGTCAGGCTGAATAATGAATTGTGTTCTGCAGTGCATCATCCCTCTCTTGCTCCTGCCTCGTGTGGTGAGGAAGAAGAAGAAGAAGCACCTCCCTCCATGATGCCTCTCTGGAGCTTTCATAATGAGTCCCCCAAGCCACTCGCATACCTGATGCAACTTCAAGTCTCTCTCTCTCTCTCTCTCTCTCTCTCTCTCTCTCTCTCTCTCTCTCTCTCTCTCACATTGTTTATTTCCTTTGTGTATTTTGCTTTCATGTCGCAGTCTGCCATTCATGATCTGGAATTGATTATATATTTTCTGGAATCTATTATACCCTGTATTAGTAATGACATGATGCGGATGTCTCACTGTGTCTAGCGGTGCGGTAGTGTATTAAGCACATTGAGGCTGAATGGTCATGGTAAGAAATGGCTTATGTAAGTCTCTAAAGGTCAACATGAGGATATGCTCCTGTCAAAACATACTCAAGCGCTCGGCAGTCCAAATCAATACGGAGATGTGCACTCTCTAACTCCAATTTAGTCATTCATCACAGCCACTCGCACAAATAGACGCGGTATTTAAAGACTCAACAAAACTCCGGTGTGTGTTTCCTGCCAGGCAGAAAAGCAGCGTCCGCCTACCGCTGCAGGTCATTAGCCAACGCCGCAGTCAGGGCAAGAGTTTACGCTGGCTTTGGGACCCTAATTTGATGTCACTGCGCCCATTTTGGGTTTTTTGACACGGTTTGGGACGGCACTTTGGGTTTTTATGTCTGTCTCTTTTGTCTTTCTTTCTTACCGTCTTGCTTGCTTGTTTACTTTCTTTCTCTCTTCTGTTATGGGCTTGTCAACATTGTTCAGTTTGGATGGTGGAAATGAAAAGCTTTTCACGCATTTGAAAGCCATGAGCTCAGCTGGAAGAGTTGGGTCTGGTACTGGTTTTTTATCTGCGGTGCCCCCTGGCAGAGCGGAGGGTGGTGCTGGATGGAGGAACGCGGCGCGCCAGGAGATGTGCCCATTCTTTTGCGCTGCATTGCAAGCTGGCTCAAGGCCACACTGCTGGTCTGCTTTCTCTCTCTCTCTCTCTCTCTGGCGCTCCACACCCTGGGAACCTGGCGAGAGCACAGTCAAGAAAGCCTGCAGAGAGAAGAAGAAGCGACGAGGGAGGGAAGAAAGGAGGGAGGGGCTGAGCAGAGAGAGATGGGGAGAAGAGAAGAGATGAGGGGATGAGCGATCGAGAGTGAGAGAGAAATGTTTCATCACAGAGATAGGGCGTAAGAAATCATTTTTCATTTCCCAGTCCTAGATGTGCCTTTCACTGCAAATGAAGCCCTGGCAGAAGTCATCCAGTAAACCTGCTGGCACAGACCCTTCGCACACAGTTTGGCGTTTACATTGTGTGCGTGTGTGTGTGTGTGTCTGTGTGTCTGTGCGAGTGTGTGCACTCAAGTTCAGGAACAGTTCGCCTCTGTTTGAGGTTAGCCAGAGTTGTGTGAAAGCCCAAGTGAAGCTCACGGTCAGTCTTGCATTAGTGATCTATTTTTTGTGTGTCCACAGTGCTCCTGCATTTGTTACCTTTGATTGGCATGTCGAAGTAATTCCAGTGTCTCTGAAGCAGAGGCTCAGGTGATTTGCAAGGGCTGAGTAGGTATCTGTCCTCTCCCCATCCTTTGTAGGCACTGTGCTCTTCAGAGGGATATGGATCGTTCTTATTGATTAACCTTGAATAGCCCCAGCTTGTTCAGACTTTGACTCATAGCCTGTGTCAGAGTAATGGTAGCTCAAACTGTGGCAGAATCCACCTATGTGCCCTCTGGGCTACAAAAGTGCTGTGCCAAAAAGAGCGAAAGGGGGAATTGCCCAACATCATCACCACCCCCATCTCCCCTGCCTGTACTTACCCAGGTGATGCATTGTGACTGTTGCCATGGTGATGGTGCAGTTTTTCCAGGGCACACAGTGATGCATTGGTGTATATATACCCTGTAATTGCATTTGTTCATCTGCCTGAAAATAATCATGGGTACAAAAGGGGCCATTGATGGCTGTGATGTCCAGTTGCGTTGTGGTCATTTGTGGTCCATTGTCACATGTCCCTCAGCTGTGAGCAGACCAACCCCTGCACAACACCTAAACACACATACCCACACACACAAAAGAGACACACACACACACACACACAGAGAGACACACACACTCACACAGACACACACACACACTCACACATGCATGTATTGTCCACATATACATAGGCACTTACATACAGAGCCATCCACAAATGGAATCACACACACGCGCACACACTGGCATGTGACTCATGCCTCCCCCGGTGCCTGTTTGTGTCTGCCACTGTGGCGTGCAGACAGCCATCTTCCAGAGCTCCCTTCACACTCGCCTGCTGTCCGTTTGGTGGCCTCCAGTCCAGCTCAGCCGTGTCCGTTCACATCCCCTCACTTGTGGGAGAGGTTTTGCTCTAAAGCACCAAAATGGCGCACGGACCCTGGCCGCTATGCTAACTCTAGGCTTTTTCCCTAGAGAGGGAGAGTGAGAGCAAGAATGTGCTTCTGCCCGACACTCTGCCTGTTTTAGGCATTAATCTGGAATAATAAACAGTGTGGAGAATAGAGTCCAGGGTGACCTGACCTCATATCGAGGCACATGCGGCCACTTGGCCTTCTTAATGTGGACCTTTTGAGCCGATGTGGATTTCTGCTATTCCCGTGGCAGAGAGCTAGTTGATGTGTTGGTTCAAGTGGCAAGTCTGTTGACAGTAAGCGCACCGCTGGCATAATGTGAGTCACGTAGTATTGCTACACTGAAGTGTCTCGTGGCAGACGTGTCAGCCGAAGCTTTATGGTTTAAAATTCATGAACCTACACTCAGATGCAGACGTGTCACCATTTGCTCAGAATGAATACTAATAAACACTCCATTTCTTCACAGACAATACAGAAGGACTCACTTGTCACTTCACCGTTTAAAAAATGAAAAATCAGGCTCAAGTTATTTAAGGCTACATTTATACATGGCCGGCTATTTTCATAAACGGACATTTCACCCTCTCCGTTTTCAAAAATAACATCATGCACACCTGTCAGTTTTCAGAGAAGTTTCCCCGTGTATATATGCCGTCAAGAGCATGCCAAACCTGTCGGTGGCAGTGTAAGGAGAAGCTCAATCCCACATTAGCCAATCAGAATCCTGAAATTAGCAACAACAGAAACAAATCACTTCCTATTTGTCTTTTGAATGATATTTGCCAATGCAAACAGGCCTAAAGCGTTTGCACAAACGTAAAAATGTGTACCACCTTAATAGCATCCATAATCAGTAGCCAAACAAACTGTAAACATAGGGCACTCACATGACGTTAAGCATTTTCTGGCGCGTAATGTGACGTTTGAGAACCTAAAACCCTGTTTCTAGAAAGTTTTTAGTTTTTAGAAATAATCGTTTTCTGTGATAAAAACAGGGTTTTCGTGTAAATGAGAGGCCAAACCGCAGGGAAATATCTGCGTCTTCACTTCGTGTAAACGGGGCCTAAAATCACTCGTATTTTATCACAGCTTTTCTATCTATTGCATGATTATTTTTTTGTATGAGGAGAACAGCACAGAACAGTCAGTGGTTGGGTGATGTAGAGGGCAGTTGGAAGTAGACTGCGTGTCTCTCATGGAAGTGTAATGCGGACGTGTCACTGCAGATAACGTGCTTCAACAGTCCGCTGGATGAGTGAACAACACCTCGGCAATCTACTCTCTGTGTGGTGTGTGCAGTGTGTGTGTGTGTGTGTGTGTGTGTGTGTATGTGTGTGTGTCTTGCCTTTGTGTCTACTGGTGCTCTGTCTTTGTTTCTTTTACCTTGACTGCTCTCTGTCTTGCACTCTCCCATTCTCCTGCTCACTCTCTCACTCCTCCTCTCTCACACACACACACACGACACAGTCACACACACATTTAATGCCAGAGAGCCCTCAGGTACCTTTTCCTCTCGTCTTCCACACGCCCTCACACACACACACTCCCATTCATTTACTCTCACACACCCTCACCACGTCTATCACTGTTTTTCTTCCCCCTCCTATCCAGTCTTCTTTCTCGCTAGTTATTTCCATGGCTCACGGCATGAGAGAATTCGCTCATCCCACCTTAGCTGTCCGCACATGACCTGCGCCACGACTCCAGGCTTATTAATCGCAGTCATTCATTTTAATGATCCATTAAGTTTGTTGCATTTAGTAGCGTTGCAGAAAATGTCTCTTAATTGCAGAGAGCAGCACAGTGCCAGTAACAAAATCAGCAAGGCCAATTGAGGCTTGGGTTTGCAGCACCAGGCCGGGTTATTGCTATAGTGAATCGGATCGGAGATCACTAATTAAAACTAATCTGCTGAAGGCAAGAATTTAATGGAGGATTAATACAAGATTTAACCATGGGCAGGGGTCAAGCCGTATTGATTTTCTCTGCTTACGTATGTGTTCGTCATCATATAACTGAGTGGTTTTGCATGAATGAATTCTAAATGAATAGCCTACATCGCTTGTGTGAATTCAGTGTTGTCATACATAGATAGATAGATAGATAGATAGATAGATAGATAGATAGATAGATAGATAGATAGATAGATACTTTATTGATCCTCAAGGGGAAATTCAAGAAGACAGAGTAACCTCAAATGATTGTGACATCAAGGATTTTTTGGCATATGTATTTGACATGGCACCTGTAGTATGCGTTTCTGCAGGAGAGCAAGTTGTAGATGTTGTGAGAAACGCTCTATTTGTCAGTCAGAAGCTAGAATGCCGAAGAGCAGAGGGTGGATTCCTTCCTCGTGACTGGCTGTTGTGTTCTTAGAAAAACACTCACATCCCACCTGCAGGGCGTACCTGAATGTTTCAAAGGGTTTCTTTTGTCTCTGTGTGTCTTGTCACAAAGACTGCAAAGCACTCCTACTATACACGAGGCCAGCTGGCTTTCCATAGATGAGATGGCGCTTTTGTCATGTGTCTTACAGCCACACCACATATTCTGGAGCGTATTTTACTGAGCAATGGTCTCTTTGTGTTTGTTTGATTTTTGTGCTGTCTTAAGGCCCATTCACACCACGAACGATAACGATAACTATAAACAAATATCGTTCTCGTTATTATGAATGACAACGTTCACACATAAACAATAGCATAAACAATAGCGATAACGACATGAAGAACGATATCGTTGGGGATCACTTTCAGAGCAATTTTTAGAATGATAAGCTAATAGTCAGAACCCATCAAATTTTAACCGTCATATTCATTAACACAAGGAGAGACTTTGTTTATCGTTGTTCAGTGTGAACGCTTTTATCATTATAGTTGTAGTTATCGTTATCGTTCTTGGTGTGAATAGGCCTTTACTCTGTTTTTCTCCCTCGTCTTTCCTTAGTTCTCTCTCTTTGTCTTCTTTCCTCTTCTTTTTCTGTGTGTGCACTTCACTGTCTTTCTTTCTTCAGAAATAAGAGAGAGAGAATGTGAACTTGTGGCCTACTTCTCTCTCTGTGCTCTCAAGAGTGTGTGTGTGTGTGTGTGTGTGTGTGTGTGTGTGTGTGTGTGTGTGTCGGTGTTTTGAGTGTGGCTCTTCCCTCTTCTCTCTGGGTTTCGTCATAACTAAGCCCCCTTTCCCGTCTCTCTGGGAGAGACACCACGACCACTTTACACCACTGCTTCACCCAACCCGTACACTTCAAACCCCTATAATACTACTATCCTACTATTGCCCTCATGGTCATACTTGTACTCATAGACAGACAGACACACACACACACACACACACACACAGACAAACATTTCCATTCATATAGACTATAAAAATGCAATTTGCATATACAGTATATTTTATAATTTTGGATAAAAGTGTCTGTGAAATCACACTCACTGTCCTGGCTGAGGGTTGGCACATCTCCAGACTCCAGCCTGGTTGAGATTCTGCTCTGCTCACAGCCAATATCTGAGCCTGCCCCCCGCCAGCCCCCCCCCGCCAGCCCCCAGCAGGGAGACACAACACAAGAGAACAGCATTTAGCCTCTCTCTCTCTTTCATTCTCTCTCTCTCTCTCTCTCGCTCTCTCTCTCTCTCTCTCTCTCTTTTTTCTTTATTTCTTTCTTTCTTTCTTTCTTTCTTTCTATCTCTCTCACTCCCTCCCTAATCCTCTGTCTGTCTCCTCCATGTCTATCTGTCTCCCAGTCTCTCTCTCTCAATTTGCTACTCACTCTCACTGTCTCTCTTTTTTTTCTCTTAGTCACTCCATGTTTCCTCCTCTATGTGTTTTCTTCTGATCTATAGTATCTCTCTTTCTCTTTTATTGTTTTATCCTCCCCTCACACACACACACACACACGCACACGCACACACACCCTTATTGAACATCTGCTGTTGGCCGTTTTGGTCGTTTGACTGCACCAGCGATGGCTTGACTCCATGCTGTCATACGGGGCCACCTGTTTCCTCTGCCATGTTGTGTTGCCTAACGCTCAGTCTGCAGTTGCATGTTGTCATTTGTCACTTAATGTTGTCATTCGCTCCGTTTGGCTGAAGACAAGTGGGCAGATTGATCAGTTTGTCTCTATCACTACAAGCGAGAATGTAACGAGCCGTGATTCATAACAGCCACCTGAACTCATAATGTTTCGTGGTATTTCACACGCAACATTTGCTGGTGCCATTGACTCGTGCTTTTCTGGAATAGGCTATGGGAAAGAAAATGAAAAATGCAACCTAATTTTCAGTCCTCTGACAACAACTTTTCTGTAGAATATTTCATCGGAAGGATGTGTGTTCTTTTCTTTGAATAGTAACCCTAAATAATACTGGCTAGACATAGCCTGAACTAAATAGCTAACATGATTTACTTGTTATTATGACCGCCGCGCAGGTCAGATTGCTTTTTCGCATGTCCAAATATCCGTCAAGGATTCCCGGGACACTGTAAGACCGGGGTACACGAAACTTGGTGGGCATGTAACCCCACATGGATAGCATGGAACCTCCTGTTTTCGTTTTGATCTGTGAATATCTCGAGAACCGTAGGGTTTAGGAGGACCATTTTTTTTTTGTATGTTGATTTTAAAGGGCCATGTCAACCCATTCCATAACCACTCATTTCATGTATAGCGCCACCTAGTTAAACACAAAAAAGTAAAAATGAGGTGTTGTAATGTTACCATACACCAACTGGCCTGTAGGATTCCCGGGACACTGAAAGACGAAACTTGGTGGGCATGTAACCCCACATGGATAGCATGGAACCATTGCTTTTCGTTCTGATCTGTAGCCCCCCCGCTGGACTGGACCCCCCGAAAGGAGGGTAGGGCAGACACAGTTTTCTGTGAATATCTTGAGAACCGTAGGGCCTAGGATGACCAATTTTTTGCGTATGTTTGCCTCCAGGGGTCATGTAAACCCATTCCATATGCACACATGTGCATAAAAAGATACACACGCACACACAAACATTCACAGTAATCCTACGTATGACACATACTCACACAGTAGACATATTTACGCATGCATGCACATGCGCACACACACAGGCACATAAACAGGCAAACGCACAAGCACATGCACATACACGCACACACACCCACCCACACATAAACATAAACATGTACATGCACACAATTCAAGAATTTCTCAGAATTATGAACAGGCAAGATGGGGGTGGGGTTGTATAAAATGTATATTACATGTGAAATCTATGAACTAATCATGTTTTGGTATTTGTTGTCTAGCAGATACCAGTAAGAATTGAGTGTGCATAATGCAATTCAGTGAGACAGTTAGAATCATATATGCCTTTCAGCGTGACATTTTTGTGGAAAACATGTGCTGGACTGGGCGGCGGTCATATTTTGTACCACTCTGCGGTACATCTAGTTTACTTTGGGTGTAGAAACACTGACTAGAGGGACTGTGTTGTTATTAATTGCTTGTGGAAGTCTGCCAGAAGTTCCGTTTGGGCCAGAAGAGTCTTCACCCATAGTAACGTTTGCTGATGTTGTTACCCAGAAAACTGCAGAAAAGCTTGTGAAAGGCTCCCTGTGGAAATGGGCAGCTGTAAGAATGGCACAAATCCACTCCGACTGTCCCTCTGACTGGTGCTAGCTGCAAGAGGGAGAGCAGGTTGGCTTTGTCTAGTGCCGTGTTTCTTTGGAAGTTCTCTGGGTGAAGTGTAACAAGCCCGTCAAACCTGGTGTCTCAAACAGGTGACAGGTGATGTGGTGGTGTTTGCTCTGTAGTGTGTGTTTACGCACTGACACTAATGATCTTGGAAAAGGCCTCAAACTTTGTTTTTGCCCGATACAATGAGCTGCTTCGGAAATAAATAGGTAGTTAGAGTAAGGAGAGGAGCAAGGGAGAGAGAGATGGACAGAGAAGGCTCGGCAGTAGAGGAGTGGAAAAAGAAGATGAGCAAAGGCGGAAAGAGATGAAGAGAAACGTGGATGGGAGAGGAGAGGTGGCAGTGTTCAAGGAACTCTCTCTCTGTCTCTTCCTTTCTCTCTACAAATGCTGCAGTAAGCAGGAAGTGACTTCACTGAGCGGACCTTCGTTAGAGTGTGTGTGTGTGTGTGTGTGTGTGTGTGTGTGTGTGTGTGTGTGCGCCACCCTGTCTCAGCTGTAGTTGAGATGCTGCTGCTTTTGTGGGCGCAGCCGCCTCATGCTGGGGAGCCCTGGCATGCTGGGCCAGATTAGCATAATTTAGAACATCTCTGATTAGCGTCAACACACTCCCACCCAGGATTTACAGAGCTGGGGAGCAAAACAACAACGCAACACTTTTTTGTATGCCAGGAGCGTTGCAAACGATGCATGGAAATACACACACACACACACACACAAAAACACACACACACCAACACTCACCCAGTCACACCTCCAAGGCATTACATGATCCAACTGCTCTGGATGGGATTTTTGTTTGATGGAGATCTGAGCGTCTCGAGGCGCTCTGTGGTAGGATCGCGTTGTATGTGAAATCAGCTGAGCCTTCATGCTCTGACAATCCCCTGTGAAGAGGTCAGTGGCATTTTCCCCACTGACTACATTACTGTGTGTGTGTGTGTGTGTGTGTGTGTGTGTGTGTTAGTGTGTGTGTAAGAGAGAGGAAAACAGGCATTCTGTTTATTGCACAGCCCTCTCTCTGAGCACGTGCATAATGTCATGTTCCCGGTGAGCGTGTCTGGCGTGAAGGCTATTGAAAGGGGCCGGCATGGCTCTCATGTGGGTAGGTTGGCACAGGCTGGCGGTGGTGACGGGTAGAGCAGAGCCTTTCTCTCCAGTGGCTGCCCAGCCCTGCCCGTCTCGCTCCCGCCCCCGCCCCCGTCCACCCTGTGGGCTTGTGGAGGCAAATATGGAGCCAGGGAGAGCTGAGGAGAGGATTCAGCAGAGCCAGCACTCAGAGGACCGCAGAGCTCCACTGCTCAGCTTTACTAAGGGCCCGTATGGTCACTGTGCCTAAGCAGAAGGAACCCTTTCAGTGAGGGTTTCTAAATGCCTCCATATAGGAGGAAATATCCAAGGGAATATCTGTATTTTTGGTATTCAAAAAGTATTTCTGATTATTTGTTCGAAAGAACAAAACAAAACAGATTTTTCTTTCATTTTTTTAAAACAGGTATGCAGAAGAGTTTTGTCATCTGCAGACTGTCAGGTGCAGTGAATCAGCACTTTTCCTTCTCATCCTACATAAGCCTCCCATGAGATCATTTAATCCCAAAGTTTAACGAGACGCATTGTAAAACTAATTGTAATTGCCGCCACTCATCATCTGGGCGCTCAGTTAAGCTTCGCTTTCTCTTTTTCCCAAAGAGATCTCTGTCTGATGCTCATCACCAATGAATCCAATACATACATTATCAGTTAATCCAGTCTCAATCTCAATCCCCATCCCTGCAAAGAGCACGAACACAATGATTGTTGTTCTTCACTAAGCACACACGTCTCCTCCCTTCTTTTCTTCCTCTCCCTCACTTTTCCCACCCTTTGTTCCTTCCTGCTCCATCCCTGTGGGTTTAACCCAGAGCCGCGGTGCTAGCTGCTCCCACTGCTGCCGTATTAGCCAGGCTTTCCGAAGGCTTTCCGCCGCTAACTCAGCCGCTACCTTTACCTCCCGCTCTCGGCTGCTATGTGTAGCGGGATTAATACAGTCTGGGGGTCTTTTGTCGAGGTCGTAATATTCTCTCAGTGTGGGGTTCCAGTGTGAGGTTTTTGTGTCGAGGTCGTAATATTTTCTCAGTGTGGCGGTTTTGTGTCGAGGTCGTAATATACTCTCAGTGTGGGGGTTTTGTGTCGAGATCGTAATCGTAATATTCTCTCAGTGTGAGGGTTTTGTGTCGAGGTCGAAATATTCTCTCAGTGTGAGGGTTTTGTGTTGGGGTTCTGATCTTCTCTCTGTGTCTGGCTGTGTAGGGGAGGGAGGTGTTAGTGTTATTATGAAGCTAACCAACGTGCCCCTCCAGTTCCTCATTTAGCTCCCAGCAGTGCATGGCCATGAATGACTGTCTGTCTATCAAGCCTTTTTTAATTAGCAGAGCCTGCTATTCCACACAGCTGTACTCATAGGAGGTGTGTGTGTGTGTGTGTGTGTGTGTGTGTGTGTGTGTGTGTGTGTGTGTGGGACAGTGACAGCTCTCAGCCTTTTGGCTACCCATGGTCTTCCTTGTGATGTGCTTTCTGTGATGGGCAATGCGCTAATATCAGGCCTATCCAGCAGAACATGGTGTTTGGTTATGGGCTCTAGTGTATAAAGACAAAGCCTAATATGCAATATTTGTGTATGCAGCTGAATTAATTTGATATTTTTGTCTCTCCCTCCTCCGCTCCCATCCTCCCATTCTCTCGCTCTTGTTTCCTTTATCTGTTGTTCAGCAGCTCTTTCATCTCTTTATCTTTCACTCTATCTCTCCAACTCATCTGCCATTTCTCTCACAATTCCTTCTTTCCATTTCTCTCTCCCTTTTCCTTCCTTTTTGAATGCATTCTTATTGAATTGACTTCTTATATATTTTTATTCTTTTACTTTTTTATTTTAAAAATGATGTGATGAAAGGACTAGCTTAATCCCTGTCTGCGTTGCGTCCACAGAACTGACACTGTAGTTAATGCTCTTTTTCCAGCAGTTGTGTCGGCGGCACGTTTGAGGAGTGTCCCAGAAACTGTATCCATGATATGCGTTGCTTCAAGCACGTACCGACTCTTTTTTATAGAGGTTGTTTCTGGGACGCTTCTGAAAATGTCAAAGCAAACGCAACTGGTGTAATTGAAGGATTAGTAATGCCTCTGTATGTAAAAAATGTCTCTCTCTCTCTCTCTTTCTTTCTCTTTCTCACTCTCTCTCTCTCTCTCTAGGGGAGCGTAATGTGGACAGTCTTCAGCAGGCCCTCCACCAGTCGGTCTTCCTGTCTGCAATGTCGGCGCACCCCAGCAGGGACCTGCCGCTGTGCTGGGAGCAGCACTGTAAGCTACTGCCCGGGGTTGCAGGTGTGCAAGCCAGCCGCGTCGCCCACTGGACCGTAGACGAGGTGAGGAACCCACACTCTTAGAACCGAAGAACACTAACCTAGAATTCAGATCATCAAAATATCTCATTTTACTTCTCTTTCTGTTGATCGACGCTCATATCATGTAGCAACATGTGCATTATTGAAATCAGTACATTTAAGTTAACAGAAACCTTAGCTTAGATCAGTGATCCACAATTCAAAACAGGATACTTGAGTTAAGTGATCGATTGCAGTATTCTGTCTATAACCCACCTCTCGTTACCACAATAATGCAGTCGGTTGCTGCTCAGTGATCGGCCCAAATCTGTGCCAATGCCACATGCTCACACACAGTGCCAAGTGTAGGTTACGTCCCCTCAGCCATCCATTAGACCACAGCTGTAACCGCTGATTAGATTAGGGATTACTCATATCCCTGTTTTTGTTGTCCTCAATAAAGACACCTTAATGAATGCTACTCTTGCAGCTCCACACAGTTCGCACAGCAGTCTGGTTGTTAGCATACATTGTGCTGTAATGGTTGGTGGCGAGGCGTCTTTCAAGTTCAGTCATGTGAACAAGCTTGGGTATAGCTCATTACTTCATAATCACTGCCCTAAAGCTTTCAGTGGGGCTCAGAGACCACTCTTTATGGGACTGGATGTTTGATGGCTACAAATGAGTGGCTAATTAGCTGTCATTAAGACCTAATGGCCTCTTCTCTTTGCAGCTATTTGTTTATTATTTCTATAAATAATTTTTCTTCATATGCTCAATGATGTTTAATCGCTGTCATTTCTGACTGTGACGGGTAATGTGTGAGGAGTGTGGTTAGTGTCAAGGGAAGACGTGGTGGGTTTCACTTAAGGGTGTAACTCGGCTAATAACTATAACTATGTTTTACATGTTTACATGTAAGTCAGGTTTATGTGTGACACATTTGGATTATGAGTAAGCAGGCTGCAGTGAGTGCATGCTGCAGTAAGATGCTATAGACTGGCCCATCTGGCCCATTGTTTTTCTATCGGTACCTACTGTAGAGAAGCAGCTCAACTGAATCAATTTTTCTTCTTAAAATCCGTCCGGCCATCATGCACATGAATACAGCTGCTCAAATAGGAATTGGCATTGTACCGAACATGATGTTCTGAAGCAGCTAAGCTTGTGGTTAAAGGTGTGTGTGTGTGTGTGTGTGTGTGCGCGCAGTCATGCACATCTGTGTGTGTCTGTGTCTCTGATATCAAGGAAGCTTTATTTTCTTTGCTTTGATGAGGGGGTTACAGGTTGAGTGTTGCCTACTCTCTCTTCCTTTCCCTCTCTCCCTCTCCCTCTCTCCCTCTCCCTCTCTCTCTCCACCCTCTCTCTCCACTCCATTTCCACCTCACTGCTGATGGTGGCCCTTTAGCCTCAGACTGTGACGCCTCACTCGAGCATTGCCATAGTTACGGGATGTAAGACACACTCTGACCCCGCTGTCGGTCAGCAAAACACACTGAGCTTATAAACGCTGCACTCTCCTCCTCCAGCTGGAGTAGAGGAGACCGTAAACAGGTCTCACCAGTTGATGTGTTGTTAGAGGAAAGGTGAATGAAATGACAAACGTCAACAAAAGTAAGTTGCATCCGAGCTTGGGTAGCTTTATAGCACATGACCTCATGTTTCATGAAGGTTTCATGAGGTCTTCTTGGCATCCTAACGGCATAGTAAAAGAACAGCAAGTGAGCACTGTTCCTATTATATTTTAAGACTAAATGTTTGGCAAGATGGTAATGACGTTGGAATGAGATAAGGAGTTTGTTGGAGCATATGTTTGAGAGCGAGAGACCGAGGGAGAAGAGTGAGTTTGGCCCTCATCCTAAAAGTCTACATTATAGAAAGGATCTCAAAGACACAAACCATGTCCTTGAAACGTTCTTGGCTGCCCAAAGAGGTATTGCAACAGTACGTCTAAAAAAGTATTTGTAGCAAATCACCGTTGTTTATTAATCCAACCGGTATGCTGAATATGCCCCCAAAGAGAGGCGTTTCATTGCACCCAGATGAGCGTTCACTGGCAGCGTTGGCTCAGATTGAATTGTTAATGCTCACCGCTGATCAAACTTGAAAGAGAAGGTCCTTGCTGTTTTCTCTAGCTCCTTTCTCCCCAGTAGGAAAAGATTCATCTGAAATGTCATAGTGTCTCTGAAGACCTGCTATCATCTAAGCCATTCACTCAGGCCCCCCACCACCAGCCACCACTCCGTTGCCGGGTGACGGCGATTGATGAGGCAAAGGGATTATTCGGCTCTGTGCTCCACATCCACCCCCCCAACCAACACACACTACACCCCCTCAGCTGCCCCCTCCAGCATGACGAGGAGAAAGCACTCAGAAAAACAGGCTCTCATGCTGTCTGGAGTACAGTAATGTCCAATCATGCTGTCAATTAAGGCCAAGGGCCCAGGAACTATACTGATCAACACAACACAAAACAAGGCCACACCAGAGGCCGAGAGGAGCTCTCACAACCACAGACACGTGGCTCGGGTTTAGAGCTTTCGCTGGGCTGTCGAGAATACCAAGAGGAAATGTCATGGCAAGTGTTTTTAGTTGTGACAGAACAGAGGAAATGATTTTGTGCCTCCGAGGGAAAGACTTAAGCCAAAACTGAGTGTTACAAAATGCTCAAAAAACACCCACCTAGTCAGCTGGCAGCTACTCAGGGTAAACATTAGCTATAGATTAGAGTAACGCTGTGCTCTCACACTGTCTTCTAATCGCCTCTTCATGCAAATATGAGCAGTTTGTCCAGGCCTGAACAAGCACCATAACACTGTACTTTAATTAATGTATGTTGCTGTGATTGAATCAGTTCCTGGAAGAGCATTATAATGTTTACACAGACAGTGTCTGGAAAAACTAGCTCATCTATATTGAACCAGTGCTTATTAAGGCTCCAGTAAGTGCCTTTCATTGAGCTATTGAAAGAAGAAATGTTTATGACCATCCTGGACGGCAGGGTTATAGAACTGAAAGGTTTTAGTCATATTGTCTATTCTGATTTATGTAGGATTTATGTTAAGCAGCACCCATATACGGTGGCCAAAAGGTACCAATGCATTCATTAAGAACAGAGCAGAGCCCATCCAATCAAACAGCTGTGTTGCCTCATTCAAAGCTGGTTTAATGCAAAGAATTATTTCAGCAGTCCGACAGTAAACTACATCAATTCAATTTGCCTGGGGATTAGTGAAATAGCCACAATGTGATTTTTACCAGGTCAAGTGCTATTGATTAAATCTTTAGTGTTGTCATATATTTGTATTATAGGTTTTTTGTTCATATCACTTTTCGCCTTCAGCTAGTATAAATGTCGAAGGCAAACATGCCACACTGACAAGCTTAGTGAAATGACTGTTCACTGTAAATCTGAACTGAGGAATGTCTACAGGGATTCTTAGGGGTCATTCAGAGGTGAGGGGGAAAAATTAACCTGAATTTATGACTTCGGGGGCGAGGAGGATTATGGAATAGCTGATGCTGTATTCAGAGAAGCAGACATCACATCAGTGTGTTGTCGGGAGCCAGCACTCACATTCCTCGTCCCTCTTCAAATGCACACTGCATCTTCATTCTCTCTGATATTGAGTGAGAATATCTAAGACATGTGGTCAGAAAGTGCAGGGAGAGGAAGGGAGGGTTTAGATGTTTAATATATGATCTGCTGAGGGTGTTTGTACTGGCCTTGAGTCTCACTCACCTGGCCTACAGGCTGTACAGGATAACGATTCAAGAGAGCTGGGGAGTTCACATCTCTGCGCTGGCTGCTGCAAACTTGACTTGCATGAAAATCTGGGCATGGAAGGATTTCATGATACAACATGCTCAGATATGAAAGGAACATGATGTAGCAATTCCTCTACCTACAGAGTTTGAAGCAATTATTTAAGGCAAACGATGTTGCTTGAACACTTGGTGATGGTGGTTGTGGGGGTGGGGGCAGTGTTCCCATGGCTTTGATTGTTTATTTACTTGTTGTTTGTTATATACATCTCAGCAATATATGCTAATCTACAATCTCAGTAGTGTTACATTCTGTAAATTGAAGCATCCCTGAAGAGTACAATTATTCATTTTGAAGTAATTGTTTTTAAACTGAAATGCAGTAATTTTAGTTAACTTGTACACATTGTTGATGACTTTATTCCTCCCGTCATCAGATTATTTGGTGTAAATTCTGCCCTCTGTGATGCAGATTTAAATGCTTGAGAGACTTCGGCTACTGCTGGATGAATTCTAATTGGCACCAGTCTCCTTGAGCCGGCTACACAGACTTAAGAATGTCTCCTCCACCGAAGATGGATTAGCAGAAGCTAAATGCCACGCTCCTGCACTAATTTAGCTAGGTAGAGGCCTATTTGCATATTTATTCCTTTTGCCCCAGCCAGCTCTACATGGCGTGCAAGGTTGTAAGGCAGCCTGTGGTTCATGCAAATAGGGTGAGCGCAGCATCAATTAAAGCCCAGTGCTTTGAGATCCGCTGGCCTTGTGCCAGAGCTGTGGAGTGAGCCCTCCTCCCTGCTCTCCCAGTCCCCCTGGACCTCTCCTCCCTGCCCCCCCTCTCCTGGTCTGATCAGTTTGGATGTATACTGGGGGTGGTGGTTACCTATTGCAGCAATGTTCTCCTGCATTATTGACACTCTCTCGATATGAGTTCCTTCTATCTTCCTCCCTCTCAAACCCCACCTCCCCTCCCACACACACACACACACACACACACACACCCCTACAGTAATGCACTTGTCTCCTCCCTTCTTAAATTCTCTCAATATATCTGGATCAGCTGATGCGGGGTTTGTAATTACCTGATGCCTTTTGGGGGCAGTTACCTTCTGCTGCAGCCTAGTCCTACATATAATATCACTGATGTTCTCCATGAAGGCATTTCCTCATTTCCTCTTGACATCAAGTGCAGTCTGTCTCGGTGAAAACAAAACCACGTGGTTGTATTTGTCCATTGAAGGTGTCATCCAACTATTCTGATGAGCTGGAAGCTGGCCTAACTAGATGGCACAGTATTCAGTGGCATTTGTTGAATACACAACAATTAATAGTGTGAAGGTTTGTGTCCACGATGGGGGCTGTTTTGCTCTGCCGCAGCCCAGTGCTACATTAGTGCTGATACTCAGTGGGCTCTCCCTGCTCTAGACCTTCCTCCTACGATCTCTGGCCAATCACAGTGGTGTGTGTCTTAGGACCGCCTCTTTTTTTATCAGCACAGCATGTCTGACTGCGCTTGTGTGAGGATTTGTAAGTATATGATCTCTGTTGGAGATTGTTACCTATTGCAGAAGCCCCTGCATTAGTGACATACAGTACACCACTGGCCCTACATCTCAGAGTTTCCTGTATCTTCCCCCCCCAACACACCCACCCAGACACACACAAACACACACGCATGCACGTACGCCACACACACGCATGCACGTACGCACACACACGCATGCGTACGCACACACACGCACGCACGCACGCACGCACAGACACACACACATATACACACATATACACACACATATACACACACATATACACACATATATACACACACACACACACACACACACACACACACACACACACCCCTACAGTAATGCACTTGTCTCCTCCCTTCTTAAATTCTCTCAATATATCTGGATCAGCTGATGCGGGGTTTGTAATTACCTGATGCCTTTTGGGGCAGTTACCTTCTGCTGCAGCCTAGTCCTACATATAATATCACTGATGTTCTCCATGAAGGCATTTCCTCATTTCCCTTGACATCAAGTGCAGTCTGTCTCGGTGAAAACAAAACCACGTGGTTGTATTTGTCCATTGAAGGTGTCATCCAACTATTCTGATGAGCTGGAAGCTGGCCTAACTAGATGGCACAGTATTCAGTGGCATTTGTTGAATACACAACAATTAATAGTGTGAAGGTTTGTGTCCACGATGGGGGCTGTTTTGCTCTGCCGCAGCCCAGTGCTACATTAGTGCTGATACTCAGTGGGCTCTCCCTGCTCTAGACCTTCCTCCTACGATCTCTGGCCAATCACAGTGGTGTGTGTCTTAGGACCGCCTCTTTTTTTATCAGCACAGCATGTCTGACTGCGCTTGTGTGAGGATTTGTAAGTATATGATCTCTGTTGGAGATTGTTACCTATTGCAGAAGCCCCTGCATTAGTGACATACAGTACACCACTGGCCCTACATCTCAGAGTTTCCTGTATCTTCCCCCCCCAACACACCCACCCAGACACACACAAACACACACGCATGCACGTACGCACACACACGCATGCACGTACGCACACACACGCATGCACGTACGCACACACACGCACGCACGCACGCACGCACAGACACACACACATATACACACACATATACACACACATATACACACATATACACACACATATACACACACATATATATACACACACACACACACACACACACACACGCACGCACGCACGCACAGACACACACACACACATATACACATATACACACACATATACACACACACACACACACACACACACACACACACACACACACACACTCACACACTAACACACACAGTAGTGCATGTTGTTGTGGTTGCTGGCCGCTGTTATGTGTTCAGTGCTCAAGGTTCATCCCATCACTGAACGTGTGCTCCTCTGATTTCACTCCACTAGATGGGTTTGAGTGAAAGGACTCCATTGCCATACTACCCCTAAATGACTACACATGCAAGCCGGCTACAAAATACCAAGATCCATAACCCAAACAATGATTGCAAATGGCTATGAATGATGTTACAGGCAATTCCAAAAGCACCTCGTCATTCCTTTTTTCCACTGACCTCCTCAGTCTAGCCTGTAGGCTGACCAGTCATGAACAGCCCATTACCCCCCCCCATACAGAGTGAGGAGCAGTGGCTGAGGAGCCCCAGAGGTCAAGAGCTGCACAGAACCCATTTGGTGGCGATGCATTGCATTGATTCATTGATCCAGGAGACCTCCATGCCTAGAGCCTATGGAGCTAGTGTGCAAGCCACTGCTTCGGAATTACGTCTCGCAGTCAAGGTCTTGACCTCAGTGATGTTGGACTGAAATTGAATGTTATTCATGGGTATGACCTAGAGCATGAGAGAGAGAGAGAGAGAGAGAGAGAGAGAGAAAGAGGGAGGAAGGAGGAAGGGAGAGAGAGGAGGTTATTTCTGTACTATTAGTGCTCTTCCTAGTGTTAAGGGGAAAAAAGAAAAATCTTTATTTCTGATTAATGACATCTTTGTTTTTCAAATTGTTGAAGGGTTATTTAATACTAAAAAAGAGTATAATCCTGATGCACTGTCATTTGAATAGATTGCTGTTGAGTAAAAAGGTTTAACTGGTTGCCATATTCCACCACTTGTCATTTTTACTCCTCATTGTTCAGTCTGGTGGTTTGCACTTAACTAGGGAGGATCTTGCATAGTTGCATAATTTTGAAACCAAGCTAAACAGGCAAAAAAATCCTGTGATTTAGTTTCAAAAGCAGTGTTCGAAAGCTGGAACTCTCCATTTTTAACCTGAACCCATTTGCCTCCTGGCTCTACCTTAACCGAAGGTGCTGTTCTGGGTTTTTTTGTGTGTGCGCCTCCCTGGAAAGCCCACTCCTGTATTCTATTAATGGCCGTTTGTGAAAGCTGCCTCCTGTGAGAACATTCACCCCCTCATGTTGCCGTGGCTCACCTCTCCTCTCCCCGTGCGCTGCGCTGTGCTGCAGAGGCAGGAGCAGCGTGAGTGGACCGGCGGAGGCGGCGTTGGGACGGGCTGGGCTCTACACAGCTCCCACACACATCTCTGGGACGGGCTCTGTGCTCTGTTTCTGCCCTGCCAGCTCGAAACAAGGGGAACACTACGCACCTCAGTCCAACTGCCCTTCTCTGTTTGGGATCAGATTATTCAATTGGCATATTAATAACCAGCACTCTAAATAGTCCTAACAATATGTAGGACTTAACCGTAGGTGTGCTCCTTTGGGGTTCTACTTTACGCAAGTGAGCAAATAGGATATAGGATATAGGATAGCATATTGGATGTTAGGCCAATGCAGTACCTTATATTTGTGGAGAAACGGTTGGATACAGTTTAACCCATGATGTGTCTGTCATCGGTCATCCTCACCCAGGGTTCAGTGTTCTATTTTACGCATGCACAAGGGTCTGGTGGGGTTCAAATGATGGACATGTCACCACCATGTACATTTGGCTCTGTGCACTCCGTGTGCGCTCCCATTGTTGTGACTGTGAGGAGACTCTTCTGCAAGGGCATTAACATGGACGGGCTCCAAGTGGACTATAAAATATATGAACGGCTACTTCCAGCATCTGTGCTGTGTGCAGCTGTCTGTTGGTGCATCCACAAGGGAGTATGCGCTCAGGCCTCACTCTTTCCTGCTCTTTACAGGTTGCTGACTTCATCCACTCTCTACCAGGCTGTGTCGAACAGGCCAAGCAGTTCAGAGAAGAGGTAAGCAGTTGCTAGAGCTCTTTATTGTGGCCTTCATTCTGTCAAATCATTCACCTGCTATTTAATTGAATACTAGTTTTTTTATCTTTTTAATAATGACCATGTATAATATTGTGAGATGGAGTTGGTCATGAGTTGGACATGTCAGCCAGTTTCATTACACATTACTATCCAGAGCCTTTCAGCGTGGGATGAGGGATCCTGTGTTATCTGAACAGCTCCATATGGCATGTGTTGGTATTAGATGGGGATAGGGAGAGAGGAAATCCCATCAAAGACTGTTCCAACAACGTAACCAGTCTTAATCAGTATTCAGAGTGTTCAGCCTCACTTCATCGAGTTCCCAAAGGCTGGGATTCCATTTTCCACAAATGGAGTGATCAGAGTTCAAATGGCTCCTTTAAAACACATCAGTCTTTTTACTATGGAATTACAAGAAAGGCTCTATAATTAAACAGTGATAAACAACATTAAGACATTAAGTGCCACCAAAATGCAACTTCAATATATAGATGGGCCTTTGACTACAGCCAAAAACCAAGCTCATTGATGGGGAAAAGATGAGTTTGCTGAGGGCAAGCATGGTAAGGTTGTTTTTTCTGCACATTGCTCTAAAGTAACCTACTCTGATTGGACCCTCTCTCCTCCTCCTCTCTGATCCCAACCCCCCACTCCAGCAAATCGATGGCAAAGCCTTCCTGCTCCTGACCCAGCGGGACATCGTGAAGATCATGAGCGTGAAGCTGGGCCCGGCCCTCAAGATCTACAACTCCATCCTCATGTTCAAGCACGCCGAGGACGACCAGTCCACCAGCAGCGACGCTAACAACACATGAGCTCTCCCCAAGGGACAGAAAACAATACAAAACAAAACCACCCCCTGCAAACAAACAAACAAACAAACAAACCCTAGCTAGTTTGGTTACCAGCCCCTCCTTCCTTCTGTGGAAACACACATAGATCGACTGTATCTTTGATCAACTTCATTCCGAGACCCCCTCAAACCTTGGTGTGTACAGGTACTATATACCTTAAGTCATTAAGGCCTTTGCCATGTGGGGCTCTGTCCTGAACACCATTCTCTACTTGTAGGTCCCAGTGTTTCTTCTCCTCTTTATTATTATTCTTTTTTTTTTTTGGACTTAATTTCCAAAATCTGCCTTTTTGAAACGTCCAAACAGACTGTAAGGTGCACAGGTCAATCCACTCACCTGCACTCGGCACACTGTTTTCTACATCCTTTTTACACTGATCCTGACCCATGTCGTGTGTACTCGTATTATAACTCAGAGGTTCGGACATGTGACAATCAAGCATACACACTCTCAGTACAGACAATACTATGCTATAGCAATCGGCTGGGTGCTCTTCTTGTGGGGGGAGGGCAAAAAAGGTGCTATTTCTACTCAAAACCGAAGCAGTCTAACACATAAACACACAAGCGGCAGGACTTAAAGCAAATGGTACATATTTTGATCTTGTCTACTGACTTAAAATCTAGGAGGTGCTCGCTATGTTGTCTACTCTTATTTGACTCTATTCTATTTTGTATAAATGTTGTATAATTTCACTGTACCTACTGATTCACCTTTATTTATTGTGCAGGCCCAAGGGTGTTTTGCACAGTTGAAGGAAAATAATAATATATGTCTATGAATTTTGAAATGCCAAAATTTGTTTTAAAATTGAAAGAATTTATTTTATAATATATTGCACATTAGAGAAATCTAGAAACGCGCTAGAAACAACAAAAGGAAAAAAGCATTCAGTTGTTGTCCAAATAAATCCCAGGTTTTGTTTTGACATGTCATTGGTAATTTGACGTAGCTTCAAGACTCTGCAGTCTTATAGTTCGTGGTGACATTAGCATCTCCAACTGTACATGGTATTCTCTATTTAGCCTTTGTTTCTGTTGTTGTATATCTGGACCAACCTTCAACAATTCAACAAGGTGAACTGCAAGTTCCGCGCTCATTCTAGCCTCCATTACAATAGGCGAGGTTCCCCCGCTCAAAATATTTGTTCTGTTTCAGAGCAACTTTCGTAATGATTTATTTAATAAACTTGTTATAATGCACAGTTAATAATACGTATAAAATTATATAGGTATATATTTGCTATAAATCTTGACTTAGTGTAACTACAATATAAGAAGATTATTTTGTTTGCTTAAGCTTTTCTTGTAAATGTGGTCAAAGAAAGACAGCCAAGCACCAATGAAATGATCAGGAATGTGAAACAGAAACTGTCTTTTATTTTTGTTTTGAGTTTTTGTTTTCCTTCTTTATTGTGCTTACCTTCCTGGGGCCATCTTTATCCCAAAATGAAGAGCATCTGAAAGTGTTGGCTTCTGATGCGTATATTTTCCACTGCTGTGCTGTGCTGTGCAAGACTGCTGGTTAGTGCATGGAGAAACCTACAGGAACAACTCAATGCAACCTCTCAGCTCTGTTAAACATAACAGCGACAACTTGAGTCCAACAAAACTGTTCTGTACATATTTGTAAACCCTGTTTCTTACACTGATTTTACACTTTGTAAAACCAAAAGCATTCAGATCACAACTTCACAACCCAAATAAACCGTAGAAACTCTTGTCATTGTCATTGTCCTGCTTGTGTGGTTATCTAATCAATGGTGCTGTTGCCTCTCTGTTGTCTCACACCAAAAATGGATGATATCTTGATCTTCCTGTAGGCCTAGTACACAATTGTTGTATGACGTCAAATAACAATCCAGCCCAAATTCCTGTGGAGTTTCTTGAGTCCCTCTGGGGGGCAGATAATGATGGTTATTTACCATTTCCTCTCAGGAAGCAAAATAACACTGCTTTATATGGATACCCACTGAATCACAATTGCAATGACTCTAGTTCCGTTCTTATGCCCGTACCACCACACAGAAAAAGACCGTCAAGGCACCCAGTAGTGCTCGCATCTGTGAGTTGACATACCAACTGACAGTCTCTCAGCATCTCTGAAAGTGTTAGACCATCCTCTCACCTCCGAGCACATGTGAAAATGGCCATAGGATATGGGATTCACACTAGCAGGTTGCTTTTAATAATATCACATGAAGAACGGCCTCCATGGTAAGTCAACATTTAGCTTGTCTATGCCTGTAGACGTGCTGCCAGAAATAGCATCCGTGATTCACATGGTGAAGTATGTGTCCATTTTGTATACTGGCCTTGTAATGATAATACTAGCGATATTAATAAAAAGTCGAAGAGTCAAAGCTTTCATAGAACACTCCATTTTTTGTTGGGTGTTGCATGTTATGATGTATGTGTGGTTATGATTTAGCTTCTTTAAAATCTGCTCTTGATGTCTAGGTGGCCTGGCTGTAAACATAGGTAGAAATGTATGTACAGATATCTAGAACTCAGTTTTAAAAAAGTCTTTTGAGTATTCAACAGAAAAGACCACAGGTGAGGGAAGGTCTAATCCTTGATCACCAAACCTTCGTGACTCAATGGTCAGGTTTTTCACACTCAAAATACTTTGTTTACAAAAATGCTGAAGACGTGCTTCCAAATTGCTCTGAGGTTTCCCAGGAGAACCGGGATGTGTTCCAGAACACTCGCAGGGTTCTCAGGCGCCGTGTATAAATTGTGTTCCCACGGATCTCTAAATGGAGCTGGTTGAGCCAGCTGCACAGGAGCTGAGTGGAGTTGGGATTCTTGAGGATTCACCACACACACACACACACATTCCTCCATGCTATCTAATTAGACGTTTCCTCCGAGGGGCTCATTTGAAAACCCAGGCTGGCTCCCCCAGTAATGGCAGTCAGAAGGAGCCTGATCCATGGCTACTGCAGTATTCATTTGATTAATATGAGACTGGAAATTAAGTTATAGATTTTTAATGGTAAGCATTTTATTATAGCTCTGTATGCAGACCCACCACACACACACATACAAACCGACCCCTACCTCATCACCAAAGAGACATTGTGGACACAGCTGGGGTTCTGCAGTTTCTCCTTATTGCTTGGTTATTTCAACACAGTGTAGTACCTTACAAATAACACCCTTTACCTTTAGAAACACATTGTGATGCTGCACTGACTTACTTAAGGAGAATGGAGTCTTGGATGTTGTCGTGGGTGCCTGGAATGCCTGGTGTGGTATGGTATTGAACTACAGTATGTGTTGTTATTGTTGTGGATAGGATCTTTTCGTCAGTTTCATCGGTAGAAGTTGGTACCATTCTAGTGCTATAAATGATGCCGTCACAATACATGGTACATTGAAAATTGAGGAAAGGGGAAATTCCTAAATCATGTTTTTCATTTTTCTTTTGTCACCAGGTCTTGAAACTAGAACAGTACTGTATGTCTTCAGCTGAGTTGTCACACAGTGTTGTCCTTGACAATCACCATTCATACTGTTTTGAATCTTCATTTCCACTTTACACAATTCATATTTTCACATTTCCCTGATATGCTCTCGTTTCCCCTCTGCCTGAGAACAACTGTTTCCACTCTGACATTACTGTAGTCCCCGATCCTATAATGGAAAACAGAGTAGCAATCATGCCCCGGGTTACACTAAACCCTTTTTTGCACATTTGCAGAGGTTATTAGTGTGTTGGGTAATTGCAGACCTCTCTGTAGACAGCTTGGGGAACTCTGTCACTGGCCATTTTAACATGCACTTAATATTGTGGGCGCAGGCCCCCAAGAACAAACACTAAGGCATTTTAGCTGGACGGCAGCCTGGCGCTTAGGCAAAGAGGTAGGCTATGTTAAATACGGCTCTGCCGGGATCCAGAGGAGCACCAGGGAGACTCTTAAAAGCAGTATGCAGTCAGTGAGGTTCAGGAGGAAGTGGAGAAGGATAGATGTAGGAGAGAGAGAGAGAAAGAAAGAGAGAGATGTCGTTCCTCCCTCTCTAACAGCACTATATCTGGCGGCCAAGATTGGGAGCTAAGGCAGACGCAGGATCTCACTTCAAAGTATTCACAGGGTTTTTTTTTACCCTTAATAAGAGCCTTCTCTCGAGCATAAAGGAGCTCCTTGGTCTGTGCAGGGTGGCTGCCCCAGCAACCTGAACCTTGTTATCCTCAAGCGGCTTCCAGCGTCAAACATGGCTGCCCGGCACAAAAGGGGGCTGGAGATTTGAGATTTCAGAAACAGCAGAGCTTGTAAGACATGTAATGCTTTTAGGTTTCCATATTGATTTTGCCAACCCCCTTAAGAACCAGCCACTGGAGAGTCTGCACATTAAGGTCTCCCTGCAGAGGTCAGTAGGAAGAGCCTCCGTACAAACACACACACACACACACACAAACTAATCTAGTCATATTCTCATTGTTTTTGTTAAATTTGGCTTCTTCCCAAGGGAAAACACAGGTTATATTTCCTCACTGTGACCAAGAGGACCCATCATGCTTGCATTTATAGTTAGTTATATTTGCCATGAGCCTCTTGGCCATGAGCCTGCCATGAGAAATCAAGGGAATGTTCAACACATTTGCTTTGCTTTATAAAATGCAATGTCTTCTTTAGGTGTTCTATATGTAATTTGTAGCATTCTAACATCACCTGAACTCCCTCTGGTGTGGTCTCTCTGGTGAGCCTTGCTGTAGGCATTTGGGGATGCGTTTCATTGTGATGGATTGAGTCATGGAAAAATAACCAAGTTGTAGCCAGCCCTGAATTCCACACAGCTGTCCACCAGAATGCTGCACGGCATTCCCCACCTGCAGTGAAATATAGCTCTATTGGAGACAGATGGTGAGGCTTTTCATGTCGCGTTTCAGTTGGAGGTTAATATGGTTATGAATGAGTTCACTGTGCATATGTAATGGGTAAGGTACCATGTAACTGGTCATGATTGGGGTCTGGTGCGCATCCGTTACGCGGGAGCTGATGGAGACCATCATTATGTCGACTCAGAAAGAGCAACTTAATCAACTTACAGTCATCAGTGAAATTTTTACATCCAGTAATGTACACTCAGGCAGCATGTTAGCGGTATGACGCAAGGGTAGAAAGCGACTCACACACAGCAATGACATGAGGGGCAGCCTGGCGTAGTAGAGGGCGTCAGGTGTCTTGCACAGTTGATTCTTCCGTGTTCTTTTTTTTTGCGCTTGTCCGTCAGTCATGCCTATTGCAGATAATATATGAAGCGTTTCAATGCGCTCATTCCGACCATTTGCGTCGATCTCAGCGGTTTACATGACTACTGCACATCTGCACATGGCTAGGGCTGGTTTCACTAGAAAAGAGTTAAGAAGCCAATTATTCAAATCCTGCAGCAATTTCAGTCGATGACTGCTCTGGTATCATAGCAACAACACCCAAGAAGCACTGTAACATCAGCAACACCCCCATATAGCCAGCACAAAACTCCCTGTTTCAAACTCCGGCGCACGGCATCCTGACAGACACTCCCAGGAGAATCAGCGCGAGCGCGCCGAATATAAGCGAAAGGCTCTTTCGCGAGAAGACACGTCCACATAAAACGATGGGCGCACAAGAACGCAGCACTGAACTATGCCTGTCAAACAGTCTCCACAACAAGGAATTACGTGGAGTGCCTGGAATTTCTATAACAGCGCGCTATTTTCATAGTCGAGGATAGAAACTTTCGTTTTTAACACCCTAATTATGGGATTTGAATTCTATTCCTCATGGTAAGTAGTTTCTGTCATTGTTTCCACCATACTCCTGGATAAAATGTACAGTATTTGAATAGGGCCGCTCTGTTGTTCGGTTACTTCGTTTGTATGAAATATTTTGAATGACTTATCTCCTCTTACAGCAGGCTACTCTTCATATTCTCTGTTACAGCTGCAGGTTTTCTTAATATCTTGTCTATCGATAATTACATGTTTACACCTTACCCCCTAAATGTGTTCATATACCTTCACAAGGTTCGCATTCACAACACTCTATATAAATCGACAGTTTCCAGATGTGATGTGCATTCAGGAAAGTACAACAACGCGTGCCAGGCAGAATTTGCGCCCATCCAACGCACCAACAACTACATGACACAGTGTTATTATTAACACAAAATATATTATTTATAATCCATTGAGTTGGCAGTGTGTTCAATGATTTTGCACCTCTGACCATAATTCCTCTGACTGGATGCCAGTATTTTTTCTCTTGGAAATGTATTCGTGGCTTGATTTCATAGAATAAAGGCTCTTCTATATGGAGATTACTGAGGGCTGCATATATTACAACAGAGTTCTTGCCTGACAAGCATATTATGCCCTAGACTATGCCACACCACTATGACTGTTACTTTCCTTTCAACTCACCACATACATTGTGAATATGCAGTGAGGTGATGGGGGATAAACAGTTCATATGGAACTGAAGCCTTAACATCAGGAAAGCTGGTTGCTTTGTGTGCAGCTGGCTCTGTAGGGTGGAACTTGGTGTGGCGGTGCACAACACATCAAACTGATGACACCAGGGCGACAGCAACATCAGCTGTAATAAAAGGCATTAAGCTGAAATGTCTGTCTCTGTTGCCTAGGGGCAAATAGATGCACTACCAGGGGTGCTTATTGGCAGCGAAGCAGGGCTTGTATTTATTATGCAGTCAAGGAAAGAATGGGGGGCAGTGGGGACTTGTTTTAACACTGGGTTTAAAGCCATTAAAAGAAACCATAAACACATGCATGAAATGCTGTGCCTTTGATGGATATGCTGTTGTGTAGTTCACAGTAGGTCTTTTTTTGGTCTGAGTACGCTGATGGTGTTTTAATGTTTGAAACACTTTAGATAAGTAGCCTACTCAGGCAACACACTCTTGGAGCATCATGGCTGATTTGCATGAGATTTGCAAGAGCAGTCTTAGCCTTGTGTTTGTGGTACACAGTGGTGGTGGATGATGACCCTGACGTGAAACCTTTCCCATACACATGGATGCGTGAGCATCTCCCCACCCACCCACACACACTCCCCCTGTGACATGGGAAGGCAACGTGACAGCTGTCATGAACAGTGTAGTGACTTACCTACCTGTGGTGCACTGACTCCTACAGCCACCACAACAGTACAACACAGCACAGCGTTAGGGTAATGCTCTGCGTCTCTGAGAGAGTCAGCAGCCAGTGGCATCAAAGTTACAGGTGTTAAACACTCGTCACAATTCATGTAGAAACTTGAAGTAACCTCACATGAATGCATCAACATTGTTTTGATGGAGAGGGATTGATCACCTTGAGTTCATGAGTCTGATAATTGTCTTGTTTGGTGTCGGTATGTCTAATTGATTTTTTAACTGAATAACAAACTGACTGATTTCACTATTGACTGTGCTCATGTCAGACATGTTAGTAGGTGTGGTGATTGTGAGGATTACCTCCATGAGAACATGGCATTCAAGGCCAATATTTTGCTTGTATGCCGTCTCGAGAGCTCAATCTCATTCCCCTTGCAAAAGAATGTTGTGTTGTTGTCAGGGAGAGCAATCAGCGGATCTTCCTCTGGCTTAAGATCACTCAGAGACAGATCACTCACTCACTGCAACCACATCAAATTGTGTTTGTTAGGAAATCTTGAATTTCCCCTGGGGATCAATAAAGTATCTATCTATCTATCTATCTATCTATCTATCTAAAACCCTTTGCACTTCAGTGCATAGTGTTGAAACTATAAATAACCAAAAATTGCACGACATGTTCAAATGAGCCATGACAGGAAATGTCTGTAAAGGCTATACATCATTTGAACCTCTCCAAAATCTGCCTTGAACAATCAAGTTATGATCCTAGGATGTATGTTTGATACAGTATCAAGTTCTATATATAGTATATAGTATACAGTATCAGAATCAATTCAGTCATTATACTCTTGAGAAGTACTGGGGCACTTTGCTCTTCTAATTAAACTCCAAGAGCATTTTCATGTCATAAACACACTGCATCTATTGCATACTTCATGACATGCATTAGATGCTAGATCTTGCATTATGCAACAGGCCCTTACATAACCTAATTATTTGTCTAAATAAATATCTTTCACACGATAGTGCAAGGGAGATGTATGCTTAAATGGGTCACATTCTAGCAACTAGCGTGAAATAAACAATTGCCTTCCTTTTCAAGGAAGCAGAGAAGGAATGTTTTGAAAGCGCATTTTCTTCCCGAATGGAGGCGGATATTCACAACGATGGCCACAGTGATACAGAGACACCGTGTGTCGCCATATGTCGGATCAGCTTTGTTTAATATTGAGTCATCTGGGGCCCCTTCCGCAGCCACAGTCAGGAGACATCAGGAACTGTCTCCATCAAGTCTTGTCCAGAAGGGCCCTCGCCTCCTCTCCCAACAATCGCACACACACACACACACACACACACACACACACACAGACATAATTGAGATCAATTCCATCATGAGTGCGCAATTGGGCGGCTAAGGTTCTGATGAAATATTGCAGCTGCCTCATTACATTTCGTGATGACTGCCGTAAAGATGGGAGTGTCGTCGTGAACCTCAACGTTCCCCCCTCAGTGTCTTATTTCAGCCACAGTTAAGCCATGGATAACCCCCTCCAGAAAGGCATCTCCTCCAGGTTTTTTTTTATTTGATTTAAACAATGGAGTGGAAAGTAATAGGGGACGTTTGTCATTCTTTTCTCTTCCTGTCATTCATTCCTCTGTTCTGTTCTCCTTTTGTGTTTGACAGCTCTGGGTGTCTTGCATGTGATATGATGCCTAAGACAGGAACCCTCATCGTACGTCATTTTTACAGCATTGGAAAAGCGATGGTCAGGCCATTTCAGGACATAATCCTACCTTGGAGCTTAGAAAGCTTAGATGATGGACTGATGCTGTCACTTTGTTGAATGTTAACTGAAAGGCTGTGTTGGTGGAGGAACTGCATTGAGCTGGATTAATTTATATGGAATTATTTCACTATAACTCTGAGATGACAGGTCATCTTCCGATGACACGTCCTGGTTTATTTTCCCCTACCTCCCTTATCATGTGGGCCTTGGTGAACAGGTGGAAAGGTCACCCTTTGATGGGAATAACTCTGCTACCTGACTACAGCAAGTGAGATGTCATATCCCTTTTGCCCGCCTGATTGCCTTCTTTGGTCTGTTCATGAACCTGACAGCCATTTTCCTGTTTACAGGTATTCTGTTTTGTTTTGTTTTATTTTATTTTTGTTTGTTTTTGTTTTTCTTATTATTATCATTTGCTTTGATGCCGGGGGGTGCAAGCCTTTGGGTTTTGTAGGAATCCAGAGAAGAGATTGACAGTGCTTCCTCATTAAGTATGTTTAGGAGGTTTTTAACATGAAACATGAAACCAGATGGAACTATCAAGTTGGTACGTGATGAAACTAGATCTCAATTGAATAATGAATGCTTGGCATTGTACCGCTTAATACATAATGGATCATCTGATACTGTAGCTTCTTTTTTTTTAATTGAGTTTTCCTTGCTCGGGGAATCACATCATTTACATCAGTTAAAATTTAAGGTCAGAAAATAACAATTCTTAAAAAATAACAAGTATTTTGATGGTTGAAACAGTACATTAGATCTCATCAGGTGTCTTGTACATTTCTATATGCATTCCCCCGTATATGAATGCATGTGAACATACATTTAGACACGCGCACACCCACACACACACATACATACATATACATATATATACAGCCAGATATCCATGCAAGCGCATACGGAAATGCATAGATGTGCAAGTACAATCTTACATTCTTGTATGTTTACGCCAGCACACGCAGTACATACATACATACATGCATGCATACGGAAATGCATACATACACAAGTGGCTACATACAAATATATATATATACATAAACACTAATTTACAATATCTCATATACATACTGTACAGGCCACAAGTCTATCTACACATGAATGCATACATACCTAGACTATACTTCTTCTAAAGACATTGATTATATTAACGTAAGATATGGGATGTGTGTTCATCAGATCATTATTACATTTGAAACATCGCAGTCAACATTTATCATGTAATCTAACTATAGCATGCAATATTACTATAGATTTGTTTTTTTTAATTTTGCACCAAATGTTTGGGGTACCTGTGTATATGGAGTTAGACATTTGTTCTAGACTCAATAAGGTTTCAAATGTTTGTAGCCATGTTCTTTCATTAATGTTGATAGTGGTCTTCCAATTGACTGCTATGACCTTCTTGGCACTCATCAGGCCAATAGATACAGTTTTTTTTTTCTTGAAGGGGGGCCAGTACATATTGTCCACATAATTAAAAATGCATAATTTAGGGTCTAGAGAGATCTTTTCTTTAGTAATCATAGATAAGTTTAATATGACATTATTCCAAAATGTTTGTAATTTGGGGAATTCCCAGATCATGTGGAAGTAGGTTCCTTTCACTTTGTTACAGTGCCAACATTTGTCATCGTTATATGAACCCATAAGTGCAAGTTTCCTTGGAGTATAGTATATTCTATTGACAAACTTAAAATGTATAGTTTTATTGCGTGCAGAATTGGATATCTTATGCATTTTCTGCCAGATTGATTGCCGATACTGTAGCTTCTAATGCTTTGTTCTGACTGTGTTTAGTGTACTGTAGCTTCAGTGAGACTTTTAAACAGCCCTAGGTGAGCAGATGGCAGATGGGAAGAGAAGCCTGGTTGGTTGAGAGCAGCTGTGTATTTCAGGTGAAAGAAAGTCTCCCTTTTTTCTTTTCATCTAACAAATCTGTAATACAGTAAAATGTGAGAGGGGGTGGGGTATTCTTATCCTGTTCTTCAGGACTGCAATCCAGGGGAATGCAGGGAACAATACATTATAAAGCTGTGAAACTGCCTGACACCATGATCCATCAGCTTCCAATGAGTTCTGTTCTGCTCAAACAAGTTCATCAGATCAGGCTGGGGCCAAACATGATGATGGTGTCAAACTGATTCAGATGTTGAGGAATAAGGCCACGGTGGTCGGAAGTAGGCCTACCACACATATGCCTCTGCCATTTCAGTCTATAAATTAGCTTTTTATTTTGGCTTCTCATTCCAATGCCAAATTCCCTGGACTCTTACAGATACACAAACCAAAACCACCACAGAGGTCATACACTGGAATGGAATGCTGGTTTGGTTCATTTGTGTTCCCTGTTCATCTTCTAAATTGGCACCAGCGCTCGAGCAACAGTGGGCCCTCGGTCCTAACGGGCTCTACAGTACATTTGTCAGGCCAAATGAAGAAAAATGGCTGCCGTGCTGCAGCAGAGCAGAGCCCACCTCCGTCTGCACTGTCTCCCCACAATGACACGATTGATGAGCTCGGGATGCAGAAACTCAAATATATACTCGCCTGTAAGAACTGCTCTCATTGGACAGCAATAGAAAAGATTAATTGGCCCATTGATGGCATTACTGCGGTGGATTGACTACCTCCTCATAACTCTGTCTGCTCTTCCCACTCCAGTCCTCTGCTTGTGACCATACAAGAACCATTACTGGTTCTTCACTTGTCATTGAGTGCTACTGGTGATGTTCTTTGTAGAACCAGATAGTGTTTTCCCCAAACGTACTCATGTACAGTTTTTGTTTCATAGCTGAATGACACTGCAGCAGACAAAACCATTTTTCATTTTTCCTCAGTTACGGTGTATGTGTGTGTGTGTGTGTGTGTGTGTGTGTGTGTGTGTGTGTGTGTGTGTGTGTGTGTGCGTGTGTGGAGGAAGTTTTTCCTGGGGAAATAAAATGGGGGAGAAAGTGTGTGTGTGTGTGTGTGTGTGTGTGTGTGTGTGTGTGTGTGTGTGTGTGTGTGTGTGTGTGTGTGCGTGTGTGGAGGAAGTTTTTCCTGGGGAAATAAAATGGGGGAGAAAGTGTGTGTGTGTGTGTGTGTGTGTGTGTGTGTGTGTGTGTGTGTCAGTGTGGTCCTCTGGGGCCGTTGAAGGATTCAACTTGTCTGTTGTCATTAGCCGAGGCACCAGGTGTTTCAAGAGGCGTCTGTTAGTCAGCCAGATGCCAAACCAATTTAGCAACCGGCTGCGTCTCACATTTGCCCAATAAATATCACATTTAATTCCCCTGCATTGGTCTCAATATCATAATATATTAAAAATGGTAACATTAGCAATCTGCAGAGTTTAAGAACATTTTAGAATGCTCTGATGTTATGTAGACTGTATTTTAATAACTCACCACAGAGTGGGTGTTTTCCAGTGGATTCTAAAGAGAAATGGTATAA
>NC_063204.1:30215584-30255584 GCF_017589495.1 Alosa alosa
AGTTGGTGAATTGCTTTTCTTGGAGGTGTTTCAAAGCAAAAAAAAAGTTTAAAAGGTAAATTGACGGTTACATAGCACAGGTGTATCCACTAGATTTACGAGTCTATGAGTCGTGCAGTTCTGTTTGTGCTTGTCCACTTGTGTGGCTCTGTTTCTCTTGTCAATGATTTGAGAGTTGCTGTCTCTGCAGCATGTGTTTTATACTGTAGTTCCATTGCACTTTTTGAATACCAGATGATTTTTTGGTAAAGGTATTAATTCAACCCTAGCAATATTTTAATTTGACTTCTCTGATTGCTTGTGGAGGAAATACGTTTTGCATTGACTTGTTGACAAAGTATGTTTTTTTTTATTACACTTGTATGTGACTTGCTTACTTTTTTTAGATTAGCCTTGCTTGTTTAGAGATCTTTGGTAAATCCGAGAAAAAATATGAGCACAAACACCCTCTTTCTCTTAAGTGAAATTCAACTTATCAGGCATCCTTGATCCAGTCGGTGTTCACAAATCATCCCTATGTTTGGGGTCTGTGTTTTTTGTAACCCACCCAATGCTGTACGGTCTGACAGGACACATGCTTATAGTACATGGTTTGGACTCTTCCAGTCACACTTGCTCAACCAATCCAACTCACAGCAACGCAAAAGGAACAACATACCCAGTTTGTGCTCTCCTATCAGTTACAGTACTTACTGTCAACATCTCTCAGCCATCACTCTGTCATATTAGGGGGCTGCTCTAAGGCATTGCATTGAAAGGGAATTGACTCACATACATTAAAGGAATGGCACGACACTGCTTTGCGCTGGAAATGCCTTTTTTTTGTTGTTGATGCTGTGGAAGGTGAGTGAGCGCGGGGCATTACGCCGCCGTGAGTGTGAAGTGTGTACGCACAGATGGGAATGTAAATAAGAGCTGAGACCACAGACTAGAGAACATGTTTTCCTTTTCACCTTACAAAAATAGGACTTGGAATGGAATCCTGGAGTGGCATCGCACAGGAGAGAGAGAGAGAGACAGAGAGAGAAAGAGAGAGAGAGAGAGAGAGAGAGAGAGGCGATTTCCATCTGGTGAGGACGAAGGAGCAGCTTTATATAGCAGCATGAAACATGAACTATGGCAGAAGGGGAAATAATAGCAGAGGTTTGTGGCTATGACCTGTCTGGATTGCCACATTTTGATATTGCAAACATGTAGTGGAGGGCTAGTGAGGTTGCTGCAATAACAGAGTAGTTCTTGTCACAGTGAAGGTTTGAGACCTTTTCTCACTCACACATCATCCTACACTGCCTTCCTAACCCCACTCAGAACTTATCGCAGAGTTGTTGGGATACATCTCTCACTGAAAAAGCATGGCAGAACTACAAATGATAGGCTCTCACTCAAGTTTAGTTCTGCAGTTGGTCAGTGGTTATGCCTAGTTAGGCTTTGTTCCATTGTTCCGTGTTTATTTCCAATTGACAGCCTATGATGACTTTGTTGCTATGAACTGAAGCCATCATAACCACCGCATCTTAATCCACCCACCTCCCTACCCTGTCCTATTCAGCTACAGTCCAACCACGTTCAGTTGGCTACTCTTCAGTGGAAAGAGAGTCGGTATTTCTTGACCGTTTTTCAGCTCCTCAGCATATGTTTGAAGCCTTCTCTCCCCCCAAGGAGGAGTTATAAATCTTTGAAGATCTCCTCCAAAAACAACGAATCATCAGGGCTGCACTTTGTATGGGTTCCAAGCCAAGCCACATTTTTGGAGGCTACAGGGTGTGCTTTATGAAAGTTTCATACCTCTAATTAACACATACACACACACACACATACACACAGCAGAAACATGCAGAACATGCACAAACACAGCGTTCTCCTTAAACTACCACAAATCCCCTTCGGTGAGAGACATCCTGGGGAACAGCTGACTGTGAGAACAGGCCTGGGTCCCCGTTTGGATCGGAGCCACCTCTGCGTCAGAATCAGCCTCTCTCTGGATTGGGAGCATTTTCCAGCGTTTGAGGTTGGTGTTTTCCTCCGCAGACTTTGGCTGATGTTGCTGATTTTGTGCTCATTAAGATAACAAGCCTTAGGTTCTCCTGATGATTGTCATTAGGGGAGAAGATTAATTACCCAGCCAAAAATATGACACGGCTTTCCTGTAATGAGAGGGAGATTAGCACCCATTTTTGGCTTGTCATGTCTCAAATGTGCCACCTGGTTGCATGACGAGTGCCCCATATCCCTTTTTGGACTCTTTCTGTAGTCTTCTAGCCTCGTGAGACCATCACCTCCTCTTCTTATTTCTGTATCCATGTTTACCTTACTTTGTCATCACTGTGTCTCACGTATTACCATACACTTCATATAAACTGGGCTTGAATCTCGTTACCACTGCTATAAAACCCTGTGTCTGCTAACTATATAGGAACCAAGTGATTCTATGCAATAGAACCAGAGTCATCTAAGATTATTACAGTTTATTCATTCGTTCTGTTCATGCTGAAAGTCTATCACACCATGTTCCATTTTCCTGAGATTTCTCTTGCACATTTTCAGTTGAGCATGCTGCAACCCTCATGCTGTTTTAATTACATATTGCCTTCTGAGGTCTGCCGTTATACATCATATCTTTTATATAACAGACAGCTCCTTGAAACAGGGAGGAAGGGAGAGAGGATGTAGATCTGGAACCCAAATTGAAAGAGGCTGGAGGTTGTCTTTGAATAATATATAAAAGCAGAGTTGAACTATCAGTTCCATGGTTTCCCAGTGTCTCAGCTGCCAGAAAAACTCAGATTGACCTAGAAGATCCATGTAACACTGCAACATTTTTATTCAGCTGGCAGAGGCAGAAACATTTGTAGTTTGTGTTTGCTTCACATTACCGGTAAATGCATAGCCTTGGTTTTGTTATCTCTCTCTCTTGCAGTTCTGCCACATCAATATTTATTTTTCTTAGGAAAAGAGGGCTGGAGGATGAGAAAGGCAAGGGTTCATTTGTGAGAACGTTTTCCTCTGGAAGAATGGATAAATGGCATGATTCCAAATGTTCCATAAATGTCCTATAAACGGACCACTAACTTTGTCTTCCACTACTTTATCATTTCAAATCTAAATGATGTCAGCTGGAATGGTCAACCATGACATGGCAAACTAGATATTTTTGTATGAATTGAAGCGCCTGCATTCACTGGCAAACTGAAAAGGTCACTCTCAGTTCGTTCATTAAAAATAACCCTTTCCACATGATGTGCTTTTATAGGCTTATGGTACTCTATTGGTAAATCTGCAGCATAATCTCATAATAATATTTACCCAATTCCACATCTAAAACAAATGGAGGCTTAGCATTACATTCTGTCCAAATGTGGTCAAAATAGGCCTACAGAACATAAATATCTTCTGTTGAAGCCCATTTACTGCTGACGTCAAACTGGTTTATTCAACTGAAGAGAGACAGGCAGGAGATACATAGAGTGAATGCAACACTTTCCCCACCTCTTGTCTGAAACAACAATGTCTCCAAGACTTCACTCATGTTATATAATGACAGAGGAATACAGAAGCAGTTTATATAATGACATCCAAACGGCTACTTCTATATTTTCCCCATCATCCTCTGAATGCACAAGGGTCCTATAGAATAACAACAGAAAATGACATTCGGCATCACTGGCCAGAGTCACGAGGGGGGTGCTTCTGCCTCTCATTTAAGACCCTTAAATGGAGAAGAAAATCGTATGCCAATAAATGTCTTGCATTTATTTATAATGCATGCCGATGTGATCCCGTTCACGCGCTGTTCTACCACATGTGGTGAACTGGCAGTGTGTCACATGGAATGACAGTGCGAGAGGAAAAATCGTGGCCGCTTCAGCTCACATCTGAGACAGTGCGTTGGCTGCATGTTATTAAATGGCTGCTTTCTATAAATACCTCCTGAGGAAGCGTCTAGGCCCTCACCGCCATCTAGTGGGCATCTGCGCAGTGGGGTTGCTCCGACAGCATTCTGTTACAGTAATGGGCAAAATACAGTAGGCATAGGCTATGTGTGTTTTATGATAGACCTATCAGCTTCAAATCTAATAAAGAAAAAAGTCTGTTTTATATATGTATTCACGACGTGAACTTTGGCTTTATAACATGCCATGTTAACCTACTTTTAATTGAAGCCCTGACACAGCCCAATATCTGATCTTACTTTTTGATAGTTTGTTTTATTATGGATATATGAAATAGAACCCTGCTTCTCTAGACATGACATACCGGCACTGTGGCCATGGTGCTATCAGAATAACAGCACACATCTAATTTGATTCGCTGTGACATTTCAGGACAGGTTGATGGTTCTGACCAGCTGCTGATTGGCCATATCTCAACAACAAAAAAATATATATATATTTTGCTACAATATTTAACACAGTCACTTCCCATATAAATCATTATGTCTTTGCATAGGCTACTTATTAAAACACTTGGCTGGCCCTCTGGACATACAGAAGTTGGACTGCAGTGTGAGAGGTGACATTGTGTGTCCTGCACATGTGAGAGCTGTCTTGTCTAAAGAAAGTGGCTCTCGAAGAGATTTCTGCATTTTTCACTCTCTTTTTATGTTACGTTTCTCAGTGATTCCATTCTATGCCAGGATGGAAAGTGCCATGTCATACTGAATTTAAGGAACATACATTGTCAGTGTGCAATGCGTGAGCATTAAGAAATGTTGAATTAAAAACAACTCAATGGATTTTTTTAAATCAACTATTACTTTTGCTGATATCATGAACACAGTAATTAATGATTAACTGCTCCTGAGGTATTTATTATATCAGGCTAGCAAATGGTGTAAACATTTATATAACACAACTCTCATTGGCATCTCTGTCAGTCAAACACTTGAGTCTTCTTATTTAAGTATAGTATATATGTATAGTGTATTTAAAGACGTTATGGATTGGGATGGTGCTGGATATAGCCTATTAAATGTTAACATGTAAGCAGGTAAGCTAGCTCAGGCTACTGCAACAATGGGTGTGATTTTATCTCAGATGGGTGTGATTTCATCTCTCAAGCTATTTGAATAAATGAATGGTTTTATATCACATATCAGGCTATCTAAAACAAGACAAATGGCTACCTGCCTACCACCAAGTTACACATTTCCGAACAAATGATGCAAACATTAGTTGCTATCCATCTGCATTGGACTACATCCCTGCAGCTCATATTTCAATGATTTATATGTCAGTTTCATCAGAATGTTTCCAAAGTGCCATGTATTTTTTTCTGTAGGAACAATTATTGCAATGTAGCCTACTGCTATAGTGCTATATATGGTATTGTGCTACTATAGTAGTAGTAGTAGTAGTGGTAGTAGAAAAAGAAGAAAAAAGAAGAAAAAGAAAGAAGAAGAAATATTTATATCCAGATACTTCACAATACAATTTGTCAAACGTTTCCTTGTGTCCTCTATTGTGTCATTTGCATCATGGCTGTAGGAGACTTATTTCGCCACTGGGGGGCAGGGTTGCAACACCTTCATTAGGGTAAGAATTTCGCTCCTCAGGACATCAGCACTATCACCATGATAATTTATTGAAGACCCAATTTATTCTGTTTTAACTCAAGATGGAGGGGATTTCGACAAAAACCTTCTTCTGCCTCTCATACTCTTATTCATATTATATCAATGTTCTCTGAAAACGTCTTTCTGAGAGATGTAAATGCATAATTTATTAAGTATCAAACCCATTTTTGCACTTGATATTATGCTCCATGAAATGCATGTTTTTGAGGGGGAAATTTTATAGAATTTGTATTACTAAATAATTTTTGTACATAAATAAGCAAAATATCCAAACTTTCCAAAAAGCAAAATATCCAAACCCATTTATGATATTATGCTCCATGAAATGCATGTTTTTTGGGGGGGATTTATAAAAAAATATTCCAAAAATAATTCTGTGGAAATGTATGGATTCCAGTTGCTGCTACTGGAAGAAACTGGAATCCATGCATTTCCACTGAATTATTTTTGGAATCTGATCCCTTATCATACCTGTTCATTGTTACTCATAGCTTGACTTATCGTGACTAAATTCAAGATGGCTGAAAACGCTAAACTTCCTGAAGATACTGTCTGTATAAATCGTCTTGTAAGTAAACTACCAGTGCTTTTTCAAAGTTCTCAATGTCTCGTTTTAAATGTCAGGGCCCTCGGAAGTCTACCAATGAAGTGTGGAGACACATTGAACGTCGTAAATTGTGTAAAACAGTGATTTATTTGCATGGCTAGCCCGATGCCGAAGCACCACCATTGAAAAAGCTGTTGGTAGCATCGGCTAACTAGCGCCAGATTTTGGAGTGCAGGGGACAAGCCGAGATGGGCTATGAGACATACGTTCACAGTCGGTATCATGTTTCAACACACTTTAGGTCAATATCACACCGGAATTCTCCTTTAATGAACACATGGTATCAGTGCAGTTGTTCATACAGTGTCTCTCATCCAAGATGGCCTCTGCCATGTCAAGTTAAAGTAACATTACTGACAGTCTGCAGGAGGGGTCTGTGCTTGCTCTTCTTTTCACGCTCGTTTATTGACATTTTTGGCAAATGTCAGCAGACGCGCTTTGCCCTGGTCTCACCTTTGTCTTTGCACGATCCTTTCAGAGCTCCAGTCAGAGGGAAAATGGCAGATGGAGGAAAAAGGTGTAAACTTGACATACCTCTTGGCCTGTTGATATGGGTCTAAATGAAATGCACAAGGAGACTTCTTTATTTGCAGACTGCATGCCGCAGATATCCTATTACATCAAAATACAGCTGTTAAAGTCATTTAAAGGACTGAAGACTTTGTCATTTAGTTTAGGTTATGTTCAGGTTGTGTAAATGTCAGATTATTATAACTATAAACATAGAAACAGTCATTAAAGATTACAGATACTTTTGGGCCTACTCACATCAAGAGCCAAAGTACAAGCCGCCCATCTAATTAACAGCTGACAGCTCAGATAGGGAGAGAGGGAGTTGTGGATGAAGTGTTTAATTTCTTTAAAGAAAACTTTGCATTCTCATGGTTATTAGACCCATTTCTCAAGTTAGACAACATGACGGTCTAGGGTGTGTTATCTTAGTGTCCCTCAGGAGCAATTGGAAAGAGACTGTATAACAGTAAGCGTTCCAAAGCCGGTGAGAAATAAGATGCTTTATGTGAAACGAGAAATTTCAGAGAGACATGACAAAGATTACATCTGGTGAGAGTCTAAAAATAGCTGGGAGAAGAAAGCCTCTTTATCTGTGAGCCCTATATGAGGATCTGAATGATTCTCCAGGGAGCTTTGACATCTCATCATGCAGTCCATGAGCAGCTTGAACTGACCAATGAAGACAGTTGGTCTTATAATTCTCCTTCATCAAAATGTCCATCATAGGAAAATGTTGTGTTTCTTTATCTGATGTTTGAGAATCCCACGTCTATGGTCAATGAGACTGTGGGAAACGACAAGACAATGTGTTGAGAAGCAATGTAAGGGGCCAAACTACTCATTTTAAATTTCACAGCTATATAATCAACCGCCTTTGTGATATGCTTATGTGATATGCAATGACCTATATAGGTTTGAGTGACTATACTCAAAATTAATTTTCCAGTAATATTGCACAGCTACTTTAAGTTTATGAATAATTAATACTGTTTGATGTTATCCAGAGACACAATATCTCTTCCTTATGCAATGACCTTGAAATCCCCTGTAGCAAGCCTAATATCCACACTCATTAATCACGAGTCTCATTTTCAAATCAGTTGCAACGGCAGGGGTTCCAAGCCAGAGTTGAAGTTTTTAGAGTCAGAGAGATAAGCATCTTATCTTGCACGGAATAGTGTCTGGCTGTGCACGAGAGAGAGGCAGCTTTCATTTATTCCAGGTGACAGATTCTGCCTGCATTATTTAAAACGGTCTAAGACTCCGTCAGACACATCAAAAGACCAACTGTGTGGCCGAGGGTGTATATCGTTGTGCGGTCTCCCTGTGCAACAAATGCCAAATAATTCTTCATCTATGGACTAGGTTAGAGATCCACCACTGTAAAAAAATCAATAAGGATTTAGGTGGAAGGATAACACATCACATAGATGATTGCATAATCTGCTGACTATTTTTACTCATGGGGACTGAACTACATGCTCTATTATTATATCTGCCTAGCACACTGTGATGTAGGCTATTATCAATATGGGCTTTTTGTGATTTTTGTGTGAAGACAACAACTCTACAAAAAGAGTCCATTGCAAACACTAGTCTTGTTCTGGATATAACACCTCTTTGGAACTCTCCATCAGAAAGGTGAGACTATCAAAATGTCATGACAGATACCCTGCTTTATGTGATTGAAAAGTCAGTTTTAGATGGAATGTGTTAACATTAAGCTATGTGTATGTAGCCTTAGGCTTACCATCATACATATAGATATACCACTGATGGTCCACTACATCCCACTGATGTGCCATTGCAGAACAAGCTATGCCAGCTGTAATGACACGGTTACGACATTGTTATGAATTTTGACTATAGCCTATTTTCATTATTCAGTTAAATGAGCCATTTGACTCAGGCAGAGTCATGTCAGAGTAGCCTGAGTCAACCCAGATGAGTCTCTTGGGACATTTGAATTTGCTCTTCAGGTTGTTCTGGTCACCTTTACAATCAAGACCATTTCTAAATGACCAAAAGCAGCAATCACAACCATTTATCTGGTGTGGAACAAGCTTTATACAAAACAGGCAGAGGAGTGTGGTTAGCAGCAGTGAACACAACCACTTGCTGCGCTGAAGGCGCCAGTGTCAAACATGTTTTTCTTTTTCTTTTTTTTATTCAACTTAATTTAAAACTTTTGATTACAAATGAGATGTGTATGCTGTACTTCTGATAAGAGTACTATAGGCTACCAGTTTATGCTTCATTTAACTGCCCCTTGGAAGACAAAAGTGCTTTTTGCCAGGTACTGAAAGTACCTGGACCAGTTATTAATTGACAATCAGGCTGGTGTTGGCCAGGGCAGGCTTATGTCAGCAGACCTTTCCTCGACCGGCCCTTCAGTATCTCAGGAGGAATCATTCCACATTACATGAATGACAGCTTCGTTGACCAATGATGGTATAACAATGCAGTGGTGGACTCGACCTTGTCACTTGGGTGGGCGTAACTTCTGTTTCTGGAAACGCCCGTCATGGAGACGCGCCAATTGCGCTGAGAGTAGGCGTGGCCCAGCGGGCGCAGTGTTCGGTTGTGGCGGAGAGAAACCACTGTCTCTTGAGTGGCCAGCTATGCAGGTGTGAAGTTTTAACGCCTCTGTCCGAAAAGTATAATCTCGCTCCTATCGTCACGCTTGTTGGATTTTCTATGAAAGTATCTGTCCGTGAAATTACCCGGACTAAGGAACAAAACATTTAAAACTAAGGTAAGTTAGATGTTATTTATTGAAAACGCACACTTGAGGGTTTCCTATGGTTTCCTATCTAGAACGCGGTCTGTTAGTCCTGAATACTATTGGCTTGACAGAGCGCAACATCTGTTCAATAGGTTACAATTGCAGTGGCGAGGCATTTGTGAGGTAAAGAAAGGGTCATTACAACAAATGTTAAAACAAAGTATAGGGTCACTGGCGACATTTTTTTTTTTACTTTTACTGCTTTACAACCTGAATGCAATTATCATGCTGTCTTTAAACGGATTGCAAGCCTACTGAATATTTTTTATACAATATGTAAGTTAATAAGATAATACATAATTGCTGTTTTAATTGGCTATGGCTCCCTGGTACTTTGCCCATGAACGGTTTGATTCTTTTTGTTGTTCTCTTTTAACCGCTACCCTCTCTTCTCGTCAGTCATTGTCCCTTCCTAGTCATCCGTAGGTCTACTCTCAGCAAAATTGTTGTTTTTGTTGGAAAGGTTATTCCTTTTTTTCCTCTTCTAAAGTATTTCTCTGCTAAAAAATCATGTATTTTGGTGTTGCATGAACGCTCTCCTTTAACAGCTGTTTCTCCTACGGGGTTCAGTCGCACAGTTGCGCTCACCTCCTAACCACTTTTGTCAAAAGCAGCAGGGACAACGACAGGGATTTGATCATTCGCATTCTGTTCCTTAAAAATGCAATCTCATATTTAAAATCGAGCGAGTACTCATATGCTTGCTGTACGATTAATTTTCCAATGTCTTGTAGCAAGATCGTTTGTTTGTTTGTTTGTGGTCGACTAGTCTAAGCGGTCCACGGTCTGGTGCTGACTTGGTAAAAGGAACCTGCAATCTCGAATGAGGAGCGCAGTAATCAGTTTAGTGAATGCATTCGATTTGTATGCCTCATTTAGGCATGATTTGGCACAATCAATTTGAGAACTGTGGAAAATATTTTCCATCCATTGTAGTCCTAGGCTACATACATGTAGCTGTAGACACATGCTTGTATGACCTATGCTTAATGTGCTTTATGTCTGTGTACTCTGTCTGATTCATTTTTCTCCCTTGGTGGCTGGGTCCTGGGACATCATCAACATGTCAAATGGATACCACTTGGATGTCGTTCAATGACGTGCTTTGGTGAGTACAATTTTCCCTCTCCCATGCTGCTGTTGTGTGTGTTGTGATAGTGTGCCATTGCTCAGCTTTGGAGCAACAAAATCAATCAGGTCCCCCCATTGGAATATATGGGCAATAAAAGCGTAGTTTTCCGGAACCCTGGGCGGATGCTGCCCAAATGGAAATAAAGTAACAGCAGCGATAGCAGCTGCAAAGAGCTTTGGAGTGATGCGACGGTCCACTCCAGCAGATCTGTGCAAGGGATCTGTGATCCAGTAAGCCCTACTAAGATCACTAACATGGGGGCATTTTTGGCCACAGACCCCCAGTCTTGCACTCGACATGTCCCTTCCTTGAGGCAGAGGGTCCATAGCCGGCAGCCTTTATACCCTCTGAACGGCACACAGCTGGATGCCAGCGAAGTTGCACTGGGGACAGGCTGTCCGGCTTGGGCTTTAACCTATTTGCCTGGTATTTAATCCCCTGAACCCCCACAGCTCTGGATTAACTGCAGCCAATGTCAGTGCCACTGTGAACGCACAGCGATTACCATGCCGCACGAACGACTGCCACAGATGTGTCAGTGTGTTTGGAGTGGTTTTATTGCCCGGCTACCCCCCCCCCCTTACTACCTTATGGGAACCCTTGTGCTGCTGAGAGCTCAACACACGGGGAATAAGACAGCAAAGGCAGACTGAGTGTCTCCCTGTTTACGTCCCACCTTTGTGAAGATGGGAGGCATTTGCCTGTAACCCCGAGCTCAGAGACTCAGAATCGTTATTGATCTTGCTGGGATAAATCGGACTGCCCCGCTTTTTTTTCTCCAGGAAGTCATAAAGAGAAGTCCATTTGCAGCAGTGACTCATCACAAAGCAGTAGGTGCATTTTGTACGTTGTATAAATAATGAAAGGATTATGAATTCTTAAGTGCTGTGATGGAAGAGACTCTTCTGCCAACTCAGCAATGGAACCTTTCCTATTTCATCAGTGTAAATAGCCTTCACTGTTTGGGTTTGGGTATTTGTTTTGAGCATCTGTAGTTTCCATACTGAAGTACAACCTCTCTCCCTACAGTGAGAGTTTTCCCACATGTAGGTTATGCAGTAAAGAAGTGCAGTTCAGAGGCGGATTGTGAGAATTAGGTGAAAGCCCCTGGTGGAGTTTGAAAATGAACTCAATTGACCTTAGAGGACATAATCTAATTTTAGAGCCAATGGCAACTGTGGTTCTAAACCTGATCTCTGTCATATAGACTCTGAGAATCTCCTCCTAAACTGTTGTGAGATTAGAAAACAGTACACTATTGAGACTAATGTCAAGGGAAGAGACAGCTCTTCTTTTCAGAACATCCGATCCACATAAAAAATCCAATACAAAATGGCAGTCTGTAATTACAGAATAGCCACACGATGGCCATGGAAATCAGTGGGGTCCATCATACATTACTCTAATCTAATTTCACTCTGCTAGTCTGCCCCGGGATGTATTACAACTGAAGGTCAACACATTTACGTTAACATTCTCCTGTTTCCAATGGGAGCACAATTCAATAATGGTGTCATTTTGCAATGGGCGGCGTAACCAGTGCAAGAGCCCAGAGGTACAGACAGACCTGTGTGTTTCCAAACTTGCTGAGAGGGGAATACGGGAATATTGTAGGGGTGGGAAGGGGCTATTGGGCTATTTGTTTTTGTGTTTCAGATGACAGTGTGTGCTGATCTTAGCTGAGGACTATAGTGTTTGTGCTCATATTTTGCTTCCCTTTTACCCTCTGGCTTTTGGTGGCTTTTGGCTAGGCTTTTGATGCTCACTCGCAAACAGTCTTGCTTCTATGGAGTTAACAAGTTCATCTCTGCCTACACACAGTGATTATTAATGTGGCCATTGGTTGGAGACTCTAAAGCAATGAAATGACATAAGCCTAAAGACAAAGATGCATACCATCAATTCCTTTAGGTTCCTGAGTACCGAGGGTACTGAGATAGCCAGCAAACATGATCAGCAGTGATATGAAAGAACTCAGTTTATACTAAGTGTCAGTCAATGGATTAAATCTGCAACATGGGGGTCAAAGATCACTGAAGATAGCCAAGCTCTTTAGCTGTGTGTAAGCTTGGAAGAACCAGCGAACAGATGTGAGTCTGCAAATGCATCATGGGAAATATTACACAGAAAATTGGCGAATGGAAGTGTCGGCGTCCCAACTCAATGAAGAAGAGGTCACACTTACGAGACATGAACATAATGAAGCATTGCACTCCTGTTCCACACATCTCACTCAGGGAAGAGATACATCTCCTGCTCATTAAGATGTATTGTGCAGACTGAATCCTGCGCTCGTCTCTTTGTCAGATGAACACAAAATTGAAATGCAATCGGTCTTGGAGTAGCAAACTCAATTTATTTTACAGAGCACATTAAGGTGCACATCAGACCATTCATCTGAAAAACAGCACATTCTGTTTAGTTCGTGCTGTCGATCAATGGGTCAGGAGGTCAGCTGTGACTTTGCTATGGGGGGGAAAAAACAAGGCATTCTCCAGAAACCATGACCTGCTTTTGGCTCAAGAGATGTTGTGATAGTCTGGTGGCTGAATCTATGCTAATGGAGGCAGCCCACATGTCCACAAGTCTGTTTAAGAACTGAAGCCCTACCGAAACATGATGTTGGCTTGGTCCTGTGCCAGCATTCTTCAGATACCAGCTGACAATCACGCCGGCCGAATTAGCATTTCAAAAGGTGCCGCACCTGAGAATGATGAGAGTGGCAGGGTAGAGAGTGCCTTTTGTCTGCTGCTGCATGGGATTTGTGCTGGATGCATCCATATTTGCTGGAGCTATTTAGAGGGGGGGAAGGTGATAGGGGCATATGCGCAAGTGAGCGTGCCGGTCGTGGCATTCAAAGCATCTTCAGTGGGTCTGGTTGCTGAGAAGACCGCATGCCGCGCAAGTGGACACGGGACTCTCTGATTGGCCTAATGGACTCTGCTTCATGTCAATCATCCTGGCCATGCTATTTGAGGAGCTATCCAAGGTGGTGTTGAGTGGGAATATTGCGTTACGACTTGTGATGTGATATGGGTGACCATGGCGTTCTATGTGCTATGACTTGTGATGTTCAAAACCATAGACCACTCCAACTCAGTTGTTTATCACGATTTGGTTTGGTGTCCTCTGCTAAGTAAAGTTTAACAGCACAATATGGAGACCAAATTGTATGTTTTTAGTGTATTTTTGTTTCTGTGATTGTGATTTTACTCACCAATGGTACTAAAAGTCATGTTTATTCAAATAATTTACAAAGACCGTCTCTCAGTGGCCTTTAGATGATAAATGCCATCCATCCATGGAGTTCAAGTAGTAAAAGTGTTAGCCATCTAATTCTGTATGCAGCAGAGGCAGATATTTTGTACTTTCTCATTACTGACTTGACACCACCATGTTAAACTGAAATAAACTTACTGAATAAACACGACACACAAATCACTGCTCCCACTCCCCCAATGCATCTATCATGGCATATGGCATGATATGGCATTGATTGCATACTTACAGCAGGTTGGAGTAGGTCTACTTGGACAAACACGGCATATTTGAAAGCTCAGAGTTGCCAGAATTCTCTATGATCACCAACTCACCAGTAGTGTGATGCCTGATAGTATGTTAAAGAATAGATCACAAGCAGGCTGCTGCTATTCATTTCTGTCACCCTGACATACAGTACATCAGGAGCACTACCTGCAGTGTTCATTGACTTCTTACCACTGTAAAGATTTAGAGGTCAGTGGATATTATCAACCAATACACAATCTAAACGTATTTAACATTACTATGTACAGTTGAAACCAGAAGTTTACATACCCTTAACATACACATGCTAAAGTTGACTAAAAAGAGGAATAAAAAATCATCTTTTTGAAATTGATCTTAATGCCTTAATTAAAAAATGTTGAACATAAAATAATCCATTTGTTTTCTTTAGCTTATGCTTTGAAACATTATATTCTGACCTGCACTAGGTGAAACAGTGGCCTACTTAATTTAGTCAATAACCATGGGGCACTTAAATACCTATATTTATTGGATTATGGGTGTAATTCCATTGCCAATTCTTCTCATGGCACTGTTAAAGAGAGGGTGACTATGGTAGGCTGGACTATGAGGTCTATAGTCACCAAGGGTGGGTAGAGTACTGAACATCTAACTTAAGTACTCAAGTAAAAGTACAATTACTCCCTTCACTTGAATAAAAGTAAATATTCCCATCTGAGAAATCTACTCAAGTAAAAGTAAAAAAGTACTTTGTTAATAAATAACTCAAGTACCAAGTTCCTTTTTTTAAATGTTTATATTTTTGATGGCCCTTTAAAGAGATGCAAATGTGTCCTTTACGCCTGTTTGCTTTTCTCCTCCTCTGTAGGCTAATCATATAGGCAACCATATTTTAACAGCTCAATTCAGATATATTTGATTTAATATACTTTAATATTATTTGACACACTTCTGTAGGCTATCTTGTCATAGCTAGAATAAGCATTGAGTGGCTACGGATTGAAACACAGTCATTTACAATCCATTGGCAGCTGATTGTTTTGCATTTTGGTTATAACTTCCCTATACAGACAATGTAACCTAAAAACAATGTCTATATTAGATCTATATTTAGGCTACATATAGCCTATAGGCATGTTCACTCGGACAGAGTAGGCTAGGCTATCTTTTTTTCTGCACTGACAACATTTAGGCTACATAAACGAATGCTAGGTTTTTCTAACTTGTGTGCTCGATTTCCAGTGCATTTGCTTTGCTTGTGAATGTGTTACTACCCACCCCTGATAGTCACAGTAAGGTTTACATTTTGTGTTTAAAATTCAGTTGGATTTTAAATCACACCCCTCCACACAAAGTCTTCTTTAATGTATTGTCCTTCTGGCTCTCAACAAGAAAAATGAGGCCTCTTTTTCTATGTTAGTAGGCTTTTGAAGGTTGTCATAATTAAAATACTTAATGCTTTGCTTATGAAAGGGAAAGAAAATGGAACATGGAACAAGGAGAAAGTATGCCCGGAATGGAACGGAACATTCTCTTCTGAGTTTCTGTGTTCTATCATGCTTCTCTCTCTATACTCATTTCTGTCAGTTAGTTGTTGTGTCCTAGCACAATAGGAGCTTCTATTGTCGAAGTCATAATATTGCTCATAAGATGTAAGAACTTGACTAAGTTTTCCATTGTAGACCTGTCCTCAGATGTCATTAGAAGACATGTAATGTGTATGTTTGGGTACTTGCACACTCCGTGTGTGTGTCTGTGTGTGTATTGCTAATTTGAATGTGTGAGTGCATACATCTGCGGGTTATTTAGAAATTGGAAGTATGTGTACAGGAGTGTTTTTCTCTGATACACTCAGAGAGCTCACTGTGGGTTATTTTTACACTCAGCCCAGCTCATCATCCACAGCGTGAGGTAAACTACATTTTCCACATGTGACCCTCTAACCTACCTCTGAAGCACAGGTGTGTGTGTGTGTGTGTGTGTCATTAGTCTAACCCAGTGCAATCAGGCCTACACTGAACCTGGTTCACCTTTAACAACACGAGCCTCCTTCTCTCCTCCCTCAGTCTCCATCTCTATGAATCTGCAGTGCCTCGGTCCTTACAGTGGTCCACAGCCATTCATGTGGACTTATTACGTTATTATGCTGGTTTACATGAGGACACGGCTTCCTCTGAGAGCCTGTTGATTTGTCTGGAGTCGCAGGCTGTGAATAATTGAAGATGCGTATAGCCAGTCTGGGGCTGTATCGGCGGCTTAAAAGAGATGAGAAACGCCAGCTTTAAAACCCCCCTTCCCTCCTTCCTCTCACTTTCTGCTCTGTGCTCTGCGATGCTGTGCGGTGTAGTGCAGCGGGGCTTATCGGGACAATCTGGCAACCGAAAACCCATTTTGAGATCCAGGTTAGCAGCTCAGCCTGGCAACGCCCTAGAAGCTGTCGACCGCTTCCAGGTTCTGGGGACCTTTGACCCCGGTGGCCTTGAGTGATTTGGTCCAGCGTGACAACCAAAAGCTGGTAGATCCTCCAGATGACCTCATGTGATACCGTGGAACCTTGAGATCTCTTAACACCTGGGTCTGTTCGCCATTTGAAAAATGACCTGACAGGATCTTAAAGCTTAGTGTGTGGGCGGACACTGAAGCAGTAAAAGCTCCCTCACCTCCTCACCCCTACGTGCTTTGTGTGTGATTCCTCAACAGTAAGTGCCTATGAAGCCACAGAATGTGACTGCTTCTATATGACATACATGATGGTTAATAGGACATCCAGCCGTATGAATAAAACATGGCAGGTGACAGAGTCCTTCAGGGTTGCATGGCCTCATGTGAATAATAACAATGAGCCCTAACATATCCAGTAATTCCACTACCCAGCATCCACTGCACACTCTCGCAAGTCTCATTTGAACTGAGCGCGGATCTTGTTAATAGATACCCAGGGCATGGCTTAATCTCATCGATTAAGGCTTTGTTGTTTGGCAGTTGTGACTCCCTATGGTTCCCTATTGACTGGAGTTTGAAAGGCACTGACGTAAGGGGACGGGTAAGCTTGTGGAAAGAGCCGTGGTTTTAATACGAGGATTTCAGATTTGTTGTAATCCCAGATAAATCACACATTTAGACAATGTGTAGCTCTGTGTGATCTGCAATGCAGTTCTAATCATCCGTGCAACAATGAATGAGAAGTTGACGAATTAGAAGGCAAAGTGTTTCATTTCCTGTTGTCTCATTCTGAATTCATCCCATTCACCAGCAAACAACAATGTTGGCATATTGCATATATTCAAATGTATTCAAATGCCATTTAGATTGTTGTCTGTGTGGGTTTGCCCTGGCCATTTTGTTCATTGTGTATGGCTTCATACTATCTTATGCATATAGACATAATCACATTAGTATGATGCAATTAGTACATGTATTTGATGATGTTGAATCTGGTTTTTACCTAAAGGAACGGTGATGCAATTATAGATGGTTCATTTCTGATATCGTTTATCATGGACACCATATCAGTTGTGCAGTGTACGTAGCTCTTACCCTGTTAGCAGATTTTCAAACACGGCTCCACGTCTCCTTCTGCTTTCTTTACAGCCTCTTCAGTTGTCTGTCAGTCTCCTTGTGATTACAGATGAGGGGTACTTGACATATCATTGATACCTCACTCACATAGCATCCAGCCCTCCAGTGACAGAAAAAGCATGCAGTGAGTGTTTATACGAGGATGCGGGATGCGTCCATCCATTCCGGCCAGTTGCCTTACCACGCGGGCTCTCAAAGTGCAGTTAAATTGCCTGTCAGAATGGCATCTGATAACATGATTCAGTGCTCTGTTCATCATAACCATGCCCATCGTTTTTGCCTATCCCTCCCCCTCCGCATGGTCTGTGGACAGCCAGCTTCCACTACAGAGACTGACCAACAATCTGACTGTGCAGCTAAAGCAAATGCACAGTAGTCGGCAAACATGTCTTAAATAAACTGAGGTGTAGAAATAGATTTTACATATATATATTTGATGTCTATATATAGTATTTAAAACGCTCATTGCATGCATTATTTAGCATAATGTGTATGCTATTATAATACAGAAAAATGCTGTTGATGTTTTCTGCTTTAATTTCCAAAATTGAAGCATGGGAGTTATTCTCTTGATGTTATTTTTAATCAATATATTTTGCTTAGCAGGACAAACTTCAATCACTTGTTTGACATAATAATGGCAACCAATCAAAAATGGAAAGCCAGTGTGTAAAAATGATTCTTCTCTGCAGTTTTGACAAATATGTACATGGGTTACTCTCTTTTTGGCCTGACATTTAGTTTTGTCTGTTTAACATAAATGTTAAATAATGCCATATTGAATGCAAGGTCAAGCCAGGAGACTTTGTGAATAGCTGTTTCATACACCCTCTAATCTCAGTAGTATAATAGTTTGAATACAAACAGGTTGCAGTCAGATTCTTACCATTGAGAAACACCCACTCAGAGATGAGAGAGCGCCATTAAGCCATTAATGTCAAAGTGTGATGGCTTCTTACAATCAGCTGTACTTTCATTGATTGAAAATTGTTTTCAGAGATTGAATTCACCGTTCAACTTTGGTTTTTAGTCACTACAACTCTCCGGAGGATTAGTCAAGGACAATGTAACTTCAATGAACTCTCAACTTGCGCTCATGTTTTAAAACGTGGAGACTTTTCAAAGTCAGGCTGACTGTGTATTTGGTATTGAATGCATTGGCAAAAATATTTTTCCAACAGTTTGTAAAGCGTATGCCAGCAAAAAAATGAGGAACAAGGTCACGCTATTCTTCCTAAGAAGCTTTTTCCAGTGCCATCTCAATTCAAGTGCCAATTCAAAGGCTGGATTCTTGGGTTGGCTTTGGAGTGGGTGGGTTGACAGACGACACAGGGCACACTCATCAACGGCTGCCCCTGTGCTGCTCTTTCCATTTTGCCTCCTGCGCTGTTATGACAGTACTTTCTCAAGTGCGCTTAAATTCATTAACTTGCTGATTAAAGCGTGATTGACCTGCGTGGCGCACAGAGACTAGCAGAGCATTAAATGAATTTGCTCAATCTGACACCTTTTTTTTTCCATCCTCCACCCGTGATAATTATGCCTCCCATGTTAATGAGTGCTATCTGAAGAATGAGAAGCAACAGGGGCTAACCTGAGCATTGATTGGCTCCACACACATACCTCCCATTTTGAAATCTTCAGACGCACCCCCCCACACACACACACACACACGTGTTTTGGGGGTGGTTGTTTGTTCTTCATTTTTATGTTTGTTATTCTACAGCTTCACGTTCAGATGGATTAGCCCCGTGGAGCTCTTAACTGCCGCAATATCCAGGAGACTTGCGTCTGACTCTAGAGCTCATCTGCATGCATAGCTCACAACCCTCCATGCAAGCATATGGACAATTAACAAAATGGCTGGGGAACCGCAGTGCCAAGGCTCTGGGTTTTAGAATGGGGAATATGAAAAAGAGTTGCTGTTTTTTTCGTGTGGCTCCTGGCTGTGAAAGATGTGGCTGTTGTGTCGAGTAAATTAATAAGGTCTGCTCTGGCCACGGGCTATTAAAAAAAGGTCAACATCACAAATTGTTATTTTGTTATTTTGCTTGTTTGAGCTGGTGGCAATTAATTCATTTTGTCTGACTTCTCCTCAAAATTTAAACTTCTCAGGAAAAGGTTGACTGTTTTAAAATATGTTCTTGTTTGTTTTGCTCCCATAACAATTTAGCTTCAATCCAATTATATTCCCCAACCAAAAATAACAAAAAACAAAAACCGACATCTTGATTTATTAGTCGTCCCCATAATTATGAGCATTAGTGCCACCAGCCCTCTCGTTTGAACCAGGCTTCTCCACAGCTTCTGCAGCTTCTCACCCCGATGGCTGGAGAGATATTGCCACCATCTGAAGCAGATGTGGTAGAGCGCAGTATGATTTTGCCTCGCCTGGGACCCATCCAAACCATTTCCCTCTCAGCCCTGATTGGATCTGATACTCACATAATGCTCTCCTTAGGGGGTCGGGGGAGTGGTGAAGACACCACTGTCAGCTACATGGCTTCTTTTCAACACATGCAATTTCACAGAGGAGGTCTAGATCAAACATCTGACATTTTAAATTAAAGATAGATCTGCGGATTGGCGTTTGAAAAGCTTGTTGTACTGCAGTGTTGGAGCTGTATGTGAATTATCATGACTATTGTTTGTGGGGAATATGGATATTTGTAGTAATGTGTAATAGGCTAAACTGAGCCTGTGTTTTTGACTTGGGGAAAGCTGGTCAATTCCTCTAAGGTAGCAAAAGCATATACAAGAGTTGAATGTCACAGTGGAGAGAGTTAAGTTGTTTTGGGTGTATTTGCCTCATGGATTTTTGCCTAGTGTCAATCTTGGGGGAAAAATCCCAGTTATTGAATATGGAGAACCTGTTACCTCAGTTTACATAGGAATGTTTTTGCACCGTTCCATATCAAAGAAACTAAAACAAGACTGAATCTGTGAGTAATTCTAACAAAAACAGCACATGAATTAACGTCCACCTTTTGTTAAATTGGGACATTTACTCAAATTGATTAGACTGTATTCTCCATTATGTGACAAAACAGCTCTAATGATTCTATTCCATTTTGCAAAGGCAACTGTCTGAATCACAAATCAGCACTGTTATAACAGAGCTGATTTGCAATTATATGGGTGGTGGTAATGGTTCTTTGTCGGCCCTAGCAGATGAAAACAAGGCTGCAGATCTTGCCTAATTGTGTTCTGGCGTTTTTAGAGAAATGGGGATTGTGAAATGGAATCATGCCAGCCTCACTCGCTTGGATGCTAATGGTTTATCTGCCGAGGGTTCTGAACTGAAGGTCATAATAACATTCTGCAGTGGCCGCACAGGGGATGAGGTGTAGGCTAGGCAGCTCAGCTTCTCTGGGTCTGCCTGTCTTGAGTGTGTGTGCTTGGTGTGTGTATCCTCCGCATATCAGATAGCCCGCTGTCTGACTGAGTGGTTGGATTGGATCATGGAAGGCTGTTATGTCACTGTAATGCAACAATTTGTCACTGCACAGTTATAATTATGCCCTTGACAAATATAATTCCAAGGTCATTATACAGTAGTGTAATAAGATGCTCAAGCTTGCCAGTACAGTGAGCCTACAACTAGCACTTGTGTTGAAACTGTTATTATAGGGTAGGCTACTATTTTTAGTCTGGCAACACTGTTTCAACTCACCTTTTGAAATGAACTGGTTTGTCTTAGCTCCTATGTTTACCTTTGTCCCCTATCTCAGTGCAGTGTAACGGTATGGCCTCAGGGCTGGTTTTGATGCTGTCTGTAACCATCACCGGCTGTTTATGTGTGTCCGTGAGCTATACGTTAATCGTGGGTTTCCCAGAATGCCGCGCTGCCTCGTGTAGTTTTTAGCCAGCGAGCTGCAGCAGCTGCACGAGCGCAATACAGGGACACTTTTACCGGAGTCAGCAGCAACTGCACCGGGAAACTGCAGCATATCACCCCGCGGAGAGAAGACGGCACAAGCGGTAAATGCAATTATTCTACTGCAGGATTTTCATAATGTCGGGACATTTAAAATGTCAAGCGCGCAAGGATTATTGGTGGCGTTCGTTGCTAATAAACAAAAAGCCGGCATTGCATCAGTTTAAGTCGACTAGATGACGGGGCGACTGTCCTTTCTGAAAAATACTGCCTAGGTGTGTGGTTACTGGGAAGGTGTTGGGAATAGCCTATCACACTAGGCTACTTCACGAGAATTACTGTCGATGCTGCGCTTTACTTGCAGAATGATTATATTTTTAACCACATTTTGGTAGCATAATAGATTTATAGACTTCATCATAATAGTCATTGATTAGAGGCAACATGACTTGGCGGTTTAGTGTGATAAGTTACAGGTTACTTCCTCTGTGTATGTAGCTGATATGGAAGACGTGCTTCAGGATTAGGCTACTTCTGTCCTCTACAACCGTTCGTCCCGATAACTTGAAGGTGCCTATCGCGGGTATGACAGTTATGACTTGGCTATCCTGAAGTTCACCGGTTTCAGCGAGATGTTGTTCTGCAATGCGGTGGGTGTGGCCTGGCCAGTCTCTCTACTACGGGATCCTGTCTATGCGGCCACCGCGTGCCCTCAATTACCCGCCTGATGGTGCGATTTTCCACCGATCACGTCATGTTGGGTCTTGAGAACACATGCCGGTTCGGAACTTGCCATATACATCATCATCAGTAGCAATACTAGGTCAGGATGCACCACTGCTTTCCTCCTCCGCTATTGGTGGGGCCTGTTCAAAAGCTGCTGAAGCATAAATCATAAGGGAGGGAGGATGCAACATGATAAAATATAGAGAGTGAAATCTGTTTCTGATCGGGTATATCTCTGGCACCCCTAAACGTAGTCAGTGCTTTTGTACAAACAGTTTATGTGTGTTATTTCTGTAGTCCTACAGAAGGCCTCTGGCCTGAATGAAAGATGGCTTCATACAATTCTTCCTAAACAGTAGGCTACTACTGGTGAAGATATCAGGAGATTTATTTTCTTCTCAGTGAGAAGGTTATATTATATAAAGGTCATTTATTCTTAAACTTGATATGCTTGATGCTATTTTATTGTTTGTAATTTCATTCACAGTGACACTGCATATTTATAAATTATTCATTGGCTTACTCTACTGGGATACATAAACATGTACTCTTAAGCAAGCTACAGTAGGCTAGTATGCAATATGAAGATTGATTTATAACATGGCACTTTTGGTGGACTGTGCTTGTTAACATAGCAGCATGTTGGTTAATTATCTGATTGTGTTGCTGTCGTTGGGGTTCTTATTAGAAATGCAGCTCAGGACACACCCAAGTGAGTCAGGCTGAGGACACTAGTCTGGCTGCCGCCACAAGGACCGCACCCACACAACGCCACACACCCACTCAGCCAGAGACTGATTTGCTACCATGAGATAATGTGTGAATGTAGGTAGGCTGGAGCATGTGTTTACATCAACCATTGAATTGCTGGGCTATTTTTGCCTTTGCTTACAAAAGTTGAGGTATGGCAGTAGACATTTTATTAGATTTGCTGGACATCTGGTCTACCTCAAATCTTAATTAGAAAGAAATTGTCCTAACAGGCCAAATCTACATGATCAGTCAGCTGAAAACTTAAAAAATGTTGTTGAAAATGTAGATGGATGAACTTAAAGGTAGACTTCGAGATGTAGTTCAAGGTCCTTTGATTCAAATACTTATTACAGGGATACAGCTCTCTGATTTAGATACTATCTTCAGATTGTTATTGTAGTTATTCAATCTTGTTTTCTGCTTTCTGTGAAATCTAGGACAGCCTTGGTCTTACCATTAGTAACCACATGATTTTCAATTAGTAACCACATGATTTTCAATTAGTAACCACATGATTTTCAACAGTTCCTAAGTCCATTCCCTAATGCAGCATCACCCACGTACTGTACAGCTTTGCTAAGCATTTGGTGATTGTGGAGCTGTACTTTTCATTTACTGCTCTTCCTGAAATTGTTGGATAAAAGAATATACGGCAGATTTCCACTCACTCTCACTCAGCCATAGCCTTGAGACGTCCTCCATCATAAAAGTGAAAAGCAGAAAGAAAACAAAATCTTGTTGTCTCTCTTTACTGGATTCTGACATATCCTTGGAAAGCTGTGGGTAAATCATCAGTATAATCTGTCATGTTGCCTCAGTGAATATGGGTCAATGGCTTTGGGCCCAAGTGTTAAGTGGTCTCTATCTATGGGATTTATCGTCAGCATGCCCTGGAGTGACCCTGTTCAAAGTAAAGGATCAGTTCGTAAATTACTGAAGGTGATTTAGTGATAGTGGAACCTAAGGATCTAAAGCTGGTTGTAACAACATGCTCTCACTCAACATCTACCTGAGAGGAAAAAATAATTTCCTGGGATTTGGGCTATAACGCTGATGATGATAAGTCATCATGTGCAGCTTTGTGTGTGAAATGTATGAGGTAAAGTACAATTCTGCTTCTTAAAATGTCATTCAAAACAGTGGCATAAATGATAATAAGATGGTAATAAGATTTGATTGATAATACGATTATTTGATTATGTGGAGGAACTGCACTGGAGCACATCAAGGCATAATTGAACTTTTACTTATACAGAGAAGACCTCAGTTCAAGGGCACTCTTGCTGTGGATTTTTTTACTTCTGTGAAGGTCACCCAGCAGACACAAGGCCAGACCTCGAGGATAATTTAATCAGTCAGCAGCAAACAGCCACACTCACTCAATATGGAAATTTCAGGGGGAAAATCCACCTTTTTTGATCAGCCTAAAAGGAAGCGTACAGTGAACTTGGCTGGCCGGAAGCTCAAATACTCAGGGATTCAGGACTTACCTCAGTAGATGAGACTTTGCCATACATGTGATGTGATGATGTGATCAAAGGCTGTCTAACTAACTAACCCAGATTTCTGGATTGAGCCTTCTCAAATCTGACAGTAAATCGATATTAACCCATGTTTTCAGCCATATTACTTTATGCTAGCTTTACTGATGGACATGTGTGTGTACAGTATACTTGTGGATGTGTTTCCTGTTGCTATTAAATGCTGGCAAAGCATGGCTAAATCATGAGTAAGATATTGGCACACTACACCTCCATGTTTGACATGGCCCTATGCATTGCTAGCGACATTAATCTTATTAATATTAGACAATTTAATATATTAATCCTGGTTTATATGCGTTAGTCCACACTAATGATGTCTTGATTATATCTATTGTATGTTATTAGTAGCAGTGTCTGAGACTCAGGTTGACTGTACAGTAGATGATTTCCTCTGCTTTTAATTCCCCTATAAGACGAGGTTAGAGGAGAAGCGTGATTAATGACACTAGAGCCACATCCTGAGTTAATGCTTAATTCATGAACTCGCTCTTTAGTATTCATCCATTATGCACTGGACATTTGGGGAGGCTTGAGAATGTGTGTGTGTGTGTGTTTGTGTCTCTCTCTCTGTGTGTCTGTGCGTGTCTGTGTCTGTGTCTGTATCTGTGTTTGTGTGTGTGTCTGTCTGTGTCTGTGTGTATGTGTGTGTGTCTGTGTCTGTATCTGTGTTTGTGCGTGTGTCTGTCTGTGTTTGTGCATGTGTGTGTGTGTATGTGTGTTTGTGTGTGTAAAATATTCCATACAGGCGCAGTCTGTGATAGTCACTCTGATTGGCTTTCCCCTGTGGTGTTGACTCTAGAGCTCTCCCCAGGGTTCCGCCCCAGTGTTCCACTATTTACTTCCACCCTGGTGTGATGGACAGGTCGCCACCAACCAAACGCTGTACAACCTCAATCTTGCTTGATGTGTATTTGACAGAACACCAATGGCATTGCAAGTACAACATCTGGGTCAGGTCCCCCAAGCCCTTGTACACGCTCAGAGGGAAACAGAGAAAGGTGGATATACGTGTGTCATGTCACACTCTTCCTCTTGAGTGCAGTGGGTTCCATTGTGCGTTGGCTGTGTTTTTTCGAGGCCATCCTATTGAAAGCCCCAGCTGCAGCTGTGCACTAGGGGTAATTGGCTGGAGCATCGATGGCTCTGCACTCTGGATGCCGTCTCACTCCCAGACTCCCCTAGTCCCTTCTGATGGGCGTCTGGAGAGCCTGGAGTAACACGGCGAGATAAAGATCCGATTGAAACATGAGCAGGAATCGCCACCGTTATTGTCTGCGTGTGTGTGTGTTGGGGGGCGGGGGTGAACTGAGGCAAACAGCAGAATGAATGAGGAGGATACAGCCTAGTTGGACGAGAGCATGCGTGGCTAGTCCTCAGAGGGGCTCAGTGGAAGGCTGGAGCATATGAAGAGGTGTGAGAAAAGGAATGACGAAGGGCCGGTGTTGGGGAAGGAGACAGCTCTGCTGGGCCTTGCACTTTTGCAGGAGGGTTCTTGCTGAGGAGGCAAATGCTGATCGGATGTTGAAAATGCACAAAGTCTGACAGAAATAGAAGAGAATGAGCATGGAACAACAGGCCAGTGTTTTTCAGCTCAGCGATGCCCATTCATGCTACATGTCTTCTGCCTTCTCCAGCTACATCATGTCTCATTGTGTTACATTAGTGCTGCTTTAAAATGTGTGTGTTAACATGTTTCGACCAGTCACAGGACTTAGCAGTGAAGAAGACAAACATGTTGCTTTTTAATCAACATAGCCATTTTAATAAAGGCTTTTTCAAGTTATCCTTCCTCGATGTTCACCCTCCTTTGGAGTGCCTGGATTGCTCTCTTTTTTCTTGGAATGAGGAAAAACATTTCTTTACATAGATCATCTGGAACATCATTATTAGGTTATATGGTGGAAACATTAGTGGAATCCCTAAGAGCCTAATGAAATTCTGCTTTTACAAAGATGACAGATGGAAATAGTTGACAGTTGAATTTGATGCGTAATAGAACTCACAGGATAAATAAATAAACACGCAGGAGCTATCTAGCGAATATTCTGGATGAAGGTGACGGGAGGTCAGAGCAGCCATGTTTCTGAGGTCGGGTTTGCACGTCCAGCTGCGACATGGCAGCCACTCTGATGGCTCTCATGGGACATCATCCAAATCAATGTGCAACACTGACTTCTCTCTTTCTTTCTCTCTCTCTCTCTCTCTCTCTCTCTCTCTGTGCAGCTGTGCTAAGCTCTTCTCCTAAGCCCTTCATTGGCAGACTCTCTAATTATAGGTCTGGGTCTAAATGTGTGGTGTATCACAATGCATGGGGCGAGCAGCCCTCTCTCCTGGCTCAGACCTCGCCTGCAGTGGAGGAGCTTTATATCATAGGAGGGTCTGCCACTGTGAGGGATAGCAGCTACACATTCATCACGTACAGCATTTTTTGGGCGAAGTGCTTGGTCCATGTCCAGAGTCTGAAGCGGAATGCATGAGCAGTGGGTTTTCTGTCCTTTACAGATCAGCAACCTTTCTCCCTCATTCTATCTCTCCCCCTCCGGTCTGTGTCCCCCCCTCTCTCTCTCTCTCTCTCTCTGACTTTCTCTGTCTCTCTCTCTCTCTGAGTGTGTTTGTGTGTTTTGTGTGGAGGTGGGTAGTTGCTTTGGATAAGTGCCATCTTTATCACAGTAGAGCAGTCCACTCTGTCATCACAGCATTTTGCCCACCTTTTAGTCTCACTGGATGGGTTCCTTGTGGTGTTGGCGTAAGTGTTTTGTTTTTTGAACCAGTTCCAAACAGAGCTGTTTTATTAACACTGGTTTATTGGTTACCTCACACTAAATGCAATTTCCTTTGCAACACGTGAATTTTCTTTTAATGTATTCATGACACAACAGTAAGACAAATTGCATCTCATAGCTAATTAGCATGAGACCAATAGAAAAGTAGTAATTGGTTTCCCCCACATTCTCCATTAAGCTTCGTCTCTTCGGTTGACAGTCCAGCATAGTCCGCTGAACTTTGTCTGTGACACGTTAAACTCAATTTATTTATCTCGACACTAAACAACCCCATAAATAATTCTCCCTACCCCGTCTTTTTTGATATCCAGCTGCATTACCACTGTATCGTATTGAATGGTTGGAGACGTTCGATGGCAGTCCTTCACTGTGACTGAAATATGAAAGACAGGCCCATCCCAAGGCCAATTATAGCCCTCTGTTTTGCTTGTGAAACAAATGTGAATATGATTTTCTGGGAAGTGGCCATTCTTCGCTAATGCAATATTAATGTCCACTGTCCCAGCAGAAGAGCTCTGTTGTGACTCATTGATGTGTGCTCTTGCTGTTATGTCTAGCCAAGCTTCTAGGTTGCTATGGAAACTGGGTTTAAACACAACTTTGTTATCCAATTAGCTGACCTCTTGTTTTTATCAATTGTAGACCTTTGAGTGGACATTGTTGTGCTTCCATACTATATACTAATCAGAGAATTGATTTTTTTTTTCTGAGGGAAAATTAATATTGATGGATATTTTGAACCACCAAGACCACTTCTCCACTCAGGTCCACTTCTGAAAGAATATTGCTTTGAAGAAAGTCAGTTTATTCTTGTGTCCTCTTCATATCCGACTGGATCGAGGTCCATTCTCTGCCAGTACATCCTCATTCATGTTCAGTGAAAAGTGGGACACAGCTGGAGGCGTTGTTTTGCCGGAGATCAAGGCTCTTCATGTCCAACCCTTGAGCCTGGTTTCTCATGGTATTATTCTGCATTTGTCTTTGTTTCTCAATGGTACAGGTATTGTCAGAGACTGCAGAGTTGAGGCAGTATAAGTAATGATCAGAAAAGGCAGCAGTTTGCTAAACTCCAGACTACAGTCTTACCTCATTGTAAAACTTTTGATGCAGTCATGACGCAATTGTTCTTGTGCCAATGTGCTGCTGTGAGAATGCCAGCAGGCGATGCAGCAAATCCGTAAGGACCTTTCTGGCGATCAGGAAATTACTGAGGCCTCAAGATGCATGGCCTTGCGAATGAATCGCAAAGACACAACTGTGGACAAGAAAAAAATCTGTCTGTCTGTATGTCTATTTCTGTTTCTGTCGCTCCCCTCTCTGCCCGCTTGTCTGTCCTTCTCTCTGTGTTTGTGTTTTTGGGATATGGATGGATGGAGGAGCACTTTACCTTTAATCTGTTCCCCATTGATTTATAAGTGAGAGCCTGCACATCTCCATATTAATGGCCCCACCCATGTGCGCCGACACACTGAGGTGTTGCCTTGATTGAGTGCACAGTGTGATCAAGGGGCCTGATTACTCTCTTCTCTGTTCTCTCTTTCTCTCTCTGTCTCTCACTCTCACTTGTTCTCCTTCTCTGCGTCTGAATTACCTTCGGCATGTCAGCACCCCTGCATTGGCACGGCACGGCGGGGGGGGGGAGGTGGGCGAGAGAGAAGACACTCCCGCGCTGCTGCCCCGTCGGGACCCAGGACGAGCGGCACGTCGCAGGGCTATTTTTAGCTCGCTAGCGCTCCTGCAGAAAGGAAAGAGGGGGGTATGCTAATGAGGGGAAGGGGAAGCACAGCTGTTGCCTTCCTGTTTGCGGGTTTGATGTGGTGTCGAGAAGGAGAAAAACGCAAGAGGGAAAAAAATGCAATAGAGAGATTGTCTCCAGCACTCTGGAGCTTTAATCTTTCCCCTGTCGCTTGGATGCTTCCCATCTTATCCTCCATTTTCTCTGTTCTCTCTCCCTCTCTCTATCTCTCTCTTCCTGCCTCTTTCTGTCTCTCTCTCTATCTCTCCATTTCCTCTCCTCCTCTGTCTCACATTTGATCTTATTTGATTCAAATCTGTGGGAGCACTAGCGCGGGTGCTCTGACCTGAGTTTCTGAATAGGGATTAGTAGTATTGGATGTCACCGCATCCAAAAAAGGCTTCTGTTGCATTATGGTCAAAGGGACTCTTGCCGGCTATCAGGAAAAACACCCTCCCCCACTTCCCCCATCTCTGGTGGCGAAGAATCATTTCATCTGATGTCCGTATCTGGCATACAGGCAGCCCTTCAGGACAGACACAATGCACATCTGTGAAGAGCCACTGCTGTCGGTGGAGTCACCCAGCAGGCATCAAACGCACCCTAGCAAAAGCTAGCAGGACTTTGTTGGACAGGGCATTGAGGTGTCTCAGGTGGACGCCTGCTTTGATTCGTCTTTTGCTGAGCTGTCACTTTGCCTGTTAAGTGACTGTCGTTTGGCACACAAAACGCTGAATCTAAGAATGTTGAAATTGATGTTGATCAGATTATGTTCTATGAGGGGGTTTATGACTCTTTTATTCTGTTGACAGTTGATTTTAGCAACACAGCCACTGAATAACTATGCTCTGTGAGCGCCTGTCAGTGTTGCTTAAATGGTCTGTCTCTTCTGAAAAGAAGCTTTTGACACTGACCGCACTTACGTTGGGGTAAACCATCTATAAAATGACCTCTTAAGGCAGCGACCACTGGATTTCACCCTCACAGCCAGGCTTGATGAAAAAAGCCAATGACACACCCAGTAGTGTGAGTCGGGGGCAGTGAAAGCTTGACACATATGTTCCCAGTCTCATGTAATCTGTATGCCGGGGATCTCATGGTGGTGAGAGCCAATCGGCATCATGCATGTGGCTGTCATCCATAATCACCTCATTCGTTTCATCCTCGAAGGCAGCGTTTAACCAAGCTCATAATGGGTGTGTGTGTGTGCGAACGTGTGTGTGTGTTCCTGCTTTGATGGTGTCAGTTCTGAGCTTTTCCTGGTCTGCACGCATGGATGGGATTAGGAAGAGCCTAAAGCTTTAAAGGGACGAGCGTGGGATTCCTCATGGAGAAAGAAAAAATAACAACTTTGCAGATCAGAGTTTTAACGTTGAGTTTACAGTGTCGCCTTCATCCATTTGGTTGGCTAGTCCATGACCACCAGTCTTTCTCCACTGAGGAAATGCTCTGCAGTCCTGCAGTGTGAAGACAAAAATGGCATTCAAATTGTTGCAAGCACAACACACAAATTGGTTGATTATGGTCTTGGTAGCACTGTCATTATGAATAATCCAGTAATTATAGTGTAACCATTTACAGTTAGCCTCAGGACACATTTACACACTGTCTAAATCCCACACCATAGCTCATATCCTGTGATCTCATGGACCAGGCAGCCGGGATCAGGGAGGCTCTGTGTTATGTGGAGAGGTTGCTGTAGGTTCCATTTGTAATGGTTTATGTAGTGAAATAAACCTAATGATATAGGTGACACGATATATGTGTTCGCAAACTGTGGTGGTGTTCTGAAAAATCACATTTCAAGGTATAATTAGCTGATATATATTGTTTTTTTTTACAATTATTTTTATCCTATTTTTAGTTTCCCTTCTTATTGGTCTGTAGTAGTATGCTGTAGGTGACACTACCATGTCCATCTTCTGCCTATTGTCTTTCTCCTTGGCTTTACCCACCATGTGGACACAAAGTAAATATTTCCCAGAAGCCATTTTCTCTTTTTTATTAAGGTTTTGCACCTATGTCATAATGTCATGTGACCGTTTGTTTACAACTAGAGTGGTAGGCAAGAATGGTAGGCAAGGCACTGCAGAGAGTGGTAGGCAAGCCTACAACAGTCGGGTTGCATAGGCTACACATAGTTACAAATAAGCGTCAAAATTGAAATTTTAATATCAAATATTGACCCGGGATGCCGACCACTTGTGTAGGCCCTAACAGTTGTTTTTTACAATAAGAAGCAAAAGCTGACGAGCGACCGTTTAGCCTACCTATCTTCGTGGTTGTAGAGGATGATCAATAGCAGCTGTGAAGTCTTTAATTCTCAAGATAGCCTACTGTCTCTACGAAGGCGTAGGCTAAAATACTACTATCTACAGTCATCCAAAAATGAATTGCCAGAGATGGGCTATGAAGGGAAAAAGTGCAGCATTTTGAACATGGCAAGATTATTTTTACCTGAACAGTTTGTTCTAATTTGTCTCGTGAAATTAGTGCTTGTGGACATCAATCACCTATCTTCTGTCCTTCTATTTCCAAGTTATCATGAGTGTCATTTGATTATATAATCACAACAAATGCTAATAAATGAAAACAGAATAGGCTTATGTGTTATAGGCTAGCGTTATAGGTCAGGCTAACTCCAGTATGTCAAAATAAACTGATTTGATCCTAATTGTTTAGCGATTACACACAACAACTTAACACAGCAACCTCAAACACCACTGTTGAACCTAGGCTACTGCTTCAGTCATGTAAGAAATAAGCAGTTTATGAATTATCTTTATTCGTTTAATCAAGTCCACATGACCAAAATAACAACATATTTAAAGGCTGAGCTAGCATAACAGCCTAATATGGGCGATGCTGCAATGGATAACTAATAAAAGTTTCATACAATTAATGAACTTTATCACTCACATTCTGAGTTTTTCTGGGTGGTTATATATCCATGCAGATCGTCTTGAATAAGCCATGGCTGTTATATGATATAATATGTTACAGGATTCATGATTAACGCCATTAATGTTACATGATGCTGACTGACTCTGGCTATAACAGTAGGCTACCGTTTTAACGTGCTGAGTCTACTGCCTACCAAGACCTGTAAGCTGTTCAGTTGAAGTTAAATGATCAAATATTGTTTGATTTTTGTGTCAGCTTTCAGAAGGAAGACATGTTCTTTCTGGTCAAATTTCACAGCTTCTAAGAAAGGCTATTGTCTTCGTGTAAACCGAGTTTTGAACAGAGAAAAAAAAAAGTTAGGCTACCATTAGGCTACATGCAGGTTCTCCCATAGCGTTATCGATTCAGATCAATGCACCAAATCAGGGCGATTTTTAGCGAAACAAACGTCCCTGTGACAGGCTATCAAATATTGAACAATGGGATAGCGTTTCATCATCACCTTTATTGATGCCTGAAATGTTGACATTGCTGAAATACAGAGATGTAGCCTACTGAGAGGCAGCTGCAGAATAGCGATGTTCAATGGGTTCAACTTGTCCCTTGCCTACCAGCTGGATGTAAACAAAGCTATAGAACCTAGAATCGTCACATGAAAAAGCGTTAATAGTCCCACCTGAGATGTGGGCTCTTTGGTCTCCACCATTAGTATTCATTAGGGATGCCACTTGTTTGTTTGGATAATTCTGAAGATGTAGTTGAGTTGAAAGACTAATTAAAATGGAATATCTTTTTTCATTCTGTGTAAATGAGTTGACATAATGGATTGATGAACGTGATAATGATGTTTCTTCTGTTTATTTTGACTCAGAAGTAAGCTAATTACAAAATTGATCATTCCGGGCATTTCATAGTTAATATCACTTTTAGTGACACAGGAGGTTCGGAGGTTACTCACCCTGCAACACTATTCATAATTTTTGATCTGCTAACAACATAATCTAAAAAGATGGTGCCATTGACATAGACTAGTCATCTCACATAAACAAGATAATTTGTCTGGGCTATTTGTATGCATTTATGGTTTTGGATATTTTGGTAGCTGATGTTATGTCTGCAGCTGAATATGAAGTCTCCCATGAGTCTAGCTCACTTAATGTTTCATTTCACATGTACAATTCCCTTGTCTAATGAGTGATTCTAATCAAAATGCCCTCTTGTCTGGCTGTTCTTAAAAGTCAGGTACAATGGCTTTCATGTTTATCTTTCCTCCAGCTCATAAATGCTGCAGTCTAATTGTAGATGGATGGACGTTGTCAGCTTTATTACCCACCTACAATATGGTTTCTATGGTAACCAGGACTGACTGGCGGAGGACTGACTGTAGTGGCTTGTTGTTTCAAGTCTACACACAACACAGCATTCTGACCTACATAACATCAGATTAAATGGAGAGAGCTGCTCTGGGCTTCCCTGCTCACTAGTCTGGAGGAAAAGTCTGTGAAATTGGAATAGTTTCTCCTCATGTAGCTGTGTGTAGTGTGTAGTGTGTCCCTTAGAGGCAGTATGCTTAAAGTTGCTCATCCATTTGTTCCCTTTTAAGTCATGTTTTTCACCCAGCATTGCCTGGATTTGTGTCATATTTGTTTTGAACTGTATTATGTCATATGTTGAAAATATTTTCTGTAGTTACTTTCTTGCATAACACAGATGCCATGTGAAAATGTGTGTGTGTGTGTATGTGTGTGTGTGTGTGTGTGTGTGTGTGTGTGTGTGTGTGTGTGTGTGTGTGTGTGTGTGTGTGTGTGTACAGTATGGGGGGGATGCATGCAGTGTCCAGCCCATCAGACACATCAGAGGGCATTTTTCAGTAGCTAAGAAGAAACACACAAGACCAATGTATAAGAAAACAAACAAGCCAAATCCCAAGGTGATGTGTGTGTGTGTGTGTTTGGTGTGTGTGTGTGTGTGTGTCTGTGTGTGTGTGTGTGTGTGTGTGAAGAAAAATAGTGCAGTGGGTTGGCAGGGTTCCATCAAAACAAAACCCTGAAAAAGGGTGGTGTGGTGTGACGAGGCAATCGTATTCCCCACTCCATTCCTTGGCTGCCTCTGGTGTGTGTGTGTGTGTGTGTGTGTGTGTGTGTGTGAGGGGTGTAATACTGGAAGCCCCTCGGCATTTGCACGAGAAAGCTGGCCGCCCACCACACACAAACATATCCAACACTCTCCTCTCTCTCTCTCTCTCTCCCTCTCCCTCTCCCTCTCTCTCCCTCTCTCTCTCTCTCTCCCACTACCACCACAACCCGAAACCAAGACAGCAGCGTAAACACAACTCTGAAAATAACTCTTAAAATAGCCTTGTTTTTGACTGACAGACCTTCACCCCAATGCACGTACGCACCCATGGTGCATGCTCTCTCCCTCTATAACCCCCAAATCCAGGCAATGTCAGACATTCGGGCCAAAGGTTGGGTATTGGGTCACTATGCTGCGCCGTGGTGTTTGTCTTCTCATGTTACTGTTTTAGATGGCTGTTCATTTGGCATCCCTAATACCTTGTCATGCTTAAACAGAGGGCTATGGGAAGCATTTGGAAAACAATTGGTGTGTTGTGGATAAGAAACAAGCAATAAAAAAGCAGAGATGGAATATGCCTGTGTCACTCACTTTAATTGTATTTGAAGTATTCAATTTCTTGTTTGTTTGTTTGTTTTAAATAGTGTGTGTGTGTGGGGGGGGGGTGGGGGGGGGGTAAACTACTCTTTCTCTTATTGAGGCCCTGTATCTCCTACTTAATTTTGATTACAAATCTGTTTTGTGTAATTTACATTAATTGACTGACGTTAAGGAAGGCCAGTACAATTTGCCAACAGATATCAATTACCAGGAGGCCTAATAATCAGAGTAACACATGTTTATTAAGGGAACTCATTAGTTCAGTAAATTGTCATGTAGGAGGTGTAATGCTCTTCACCTGCATGGTGAAAGTCCTCTATCGGAGAGAATCAAAACACTTATGGAGCTCAGCTGATAGATTTACATTCTTATCAAGGTTGATTCCAGTAGCTGGTGTTTTTCTGGCCTGGTGACAGGTGACAAATGGCAGTTCATCTCCTGATTGCACAAATGCGTGTATATTCATAATTGATCATAAATTCAATTCAGTGTTGGGTCACCCCATGAGATGATGGGGAGCTGCCTTTCATTGGGGCCCTCTGTTGACCAAAAACCGGGTGTGTCACTGTGATTTATTACTGCATAACCCTGAGATGTTTATTGCGATAATGCCTTGTAAAAACATTCAATGTCATCAATATTCAATGTGGACTGTTAAGTGAAATGTGTCCAACAACCATTTCAGACAGTGTAGTAAAGCCATGTTGTAGCCTCAGGCTAGTATTGGGGAATGAGTACTGGCACTGAATGATTCCCTAGCACTCAGGGCCAGGTAGACGCAGGCATTGTTTTAAAGATGGCAGCCTGTAATTGCTACGATACTTGGCAAGGGACAGCCTGGGGAAATTAGAAGCGGAATTAAGGTTTAAAAAAGCATCCGTTTCACCAGTATTTTTGTTGTGTTGCTTTTGCTGTTGTAGTCTGAATCACCATGACGACAGAGCCAGGTTCGGAGTTGGAGTCTAAACCTGAGGACGGTGCGGCACCTGCCCAGACAGCCCCACCCCCCCAGGACAGCCAACCGTGTGACCCTGAGGAGTTTCCCCCAGCCGCCGCCCACAGCACCCCCCTCAGGAAAGAGCAGGTAATGCGCTCACTCTTTCATCCACTCATTCACTCACTCACTCACTAACTCAGTCATTTAGACCGTTATCTTCTTTATCTGTCACTCTCTTCATTCCTTTGTTTATTCATCCATTCCCTGCTCACTCAATTCAATTCAAGTTCATTCATCAACTTCACTCACTGAGTCATTCAACACACATTCACTTTCTGCTGTCTCCCACAGGGGTTCTGGAATCTCTTGTAAAAATGTGTTATTACCGTGATAAAACTATCACTGTGTTGAGAATGGCAACATCAGTTTGAACACACTGGCTGTGTGTACTGTGTATATCATACCTTCACATGTATGGCTTTCATAGTTCAGTGGCTCTTGGATAACTAGGCTTTTACAATTATTACAAAGGAGCTCCTCCACTGCTTCAGAAGATGCTGTTTTTAGATGATTCGTATGAACACAGAGAGCCATTTGTAGAGGATCGATCCCTCCATTCAATTTGTGCTCCGCTTTCCGTACGGATGGAGCCCGCGACAACCTGTGCAGAAATATATGTTCAGCCCAATCCGGGTCCCTCTAGGGAGCTTTAAGAGCCAGAGCCACTGAACCATTTCTACAACTAACCCTCATCTCTCCTCCCTCTGTTTCTCTCTCTTCCCCTCCTGGAGACAGAACGGAGAGAGGGAGGTCGTCGGAGGAGGCGGCGGTGGTATCCCACAGGGGAAGGGCGATTACCAGCCGGGCGAGGAGGACCTCGCCTCTCACCGATCGTCCACCAGCAAGCTCTCAAGGTCCCCGGGGAAGGCGGCCAAGAGGCCCAAGAACATGCAGTGCAAGGTCACCCTCCTGGACGGCTCCGACTACACCTGTGTAGTGGAGGTGAGGGGGGAGGAAGGACGAACGATCCCAGGGCTAACGGAGGAAGATAAGAGGAGAGAAGGAGAGAGTGAGTGAACCAGAAAGAGGGGGGAGGAAAGGTAGGTAGCATGACAGCATGTACACAGGTGAGAGAGGGGGGAGGGAGGAGAGGAGGGAGGAGAGGAGGAAGGGAGGAAAAGGAAGAACGATCAAAGAGCCAAAGAAGAGAGATAAGAGGAGGGCAGGGGAGAAGGAGAGAGCGAGGGAGCCAGAAAGGGAGAGGAGGGTGACAGCATGTGATTTCACTTGGAATTACATACAGGCTAACTTGGAAGGACATCACATACGTTTTTGCTACATTCCATGTTTCAGTATACTTCTGAGGAAATGACAGGCTGATGTGATCTTGTATTTTATTCCTCAAGGGCAGTGGCGTTTTAGAACATCCCATTTTCTTCTGTTCGGTTGGTGCCATTTATCAGAATAGAGACAGATGAAGGAGCTGTGGCCCACAGAGCAGGGGAGATGTGAAGAGATAAATAAACAGTGACGCCCAAACAGCATACTGATGGGCTACTAATGGCGATGGGGTGTGATGGGTGGGAGAGAGCTGTTATGATGTGTGCAGAGCTGCCTCGACTCAGACTGAGTGGGCTTGTCAGTCTGGGTCTCTGATGGGATGCCATTATCCCACACTTTTGTCTCTGTCTCTCTCTTTCTCTCTCTCTGCTCCCTTCTATTATATTCAATTACTCTTTTTTTTTGGTCAACCATTCAGTGAATGAGGGGATGGCACGATGAGAAACACTTCAAAAAGAAACAAAAAATCCCTGTAATGGAGTTGAACAATACAAAAAGTCATTTGCTCTCTCTGTAGAATCTACCCTGCTGCTGGTTCACCATGGGCGCTGTGCACGCTCAATGGGGAGGCTCTTCACAGGCTGTTCTGTAGCTGTGATATTGTTGATATGCTTGTCAGCAACACAAGCCTGATGCCCCTTCCATGGTTCAAATCCAGGTGGCATTGTTCTGAATGATTTCAGCACTTTAGCACAGAATAGATCATGCTACTGTCTTTCAGACTAGCATTCAACACTTAGCTCCATTGCTTCAATTGTGCTAGTCTCAAAGAGGCATACATAAGGCTACAGTGTTGGCTGAAAATATTCAGCCTTTGTGATATTGTCTGACTGTTATATATAGCATTTCTGAATATTGCCAGGGTGTCAGTTTTTAGTAGTGTTTGCTGTGTGATGTTTGGAAAGGCTTTTCGTTTCTGAGGAACATTTCCGCCCGCTTTGTGAACTTATGCGGCTGAGCTCATGTGCTAATGTTGTTTGTCATCAAATCTCTTTGTTAAGCAAAGCTTAGACTGCGCACTCTTTCATCTCTCTAGGGAACTCTGTTTGTGCTGTGTGTGTAGCCATCAGAATGACTCCCATCTCTGTGTTTCTTGTGTCCCACTGTCTGCTCAGTTGCAATCAGAATGTAAGCGCTAGGCACTGCCATGTTCTTTCTCTCTGAGATGAAAAAATATCTTTATTTTCCTGATTAATCCATGATTGTTGGACATCCAATCTCTCTTTTTGTTTTTATTCTTTCATACCCCCAAAGCAACGCAGACGTCCCTGGAAAGGGACTTGAAGCCCTCCCGCCTAGCCTGTCACTTTGTTTTAGACTCAGAATCCATCCATCATGCCGTATAAATCCACCCAGCCAGCCCGTCATATTTACTGTTCGGGGCTGTCTGAGCAGGACAATGCTGAGTTCAAAATCACATCAGCCAAGAACTGGAAACCAATCTACTTAGTGCTGCTGGGCCGGCTAACCCTGGATTTGGCCAGATTAGTGTTTACATCTAATGGAGAGACGATAAAGCTGTGGGAGGGTGTCTAGGGATGTGGTGTGTACAGGTGTGCTTGTGTGTGTGTGTGTGTGTGTGTGTGTGTGTGTGTGTGTGTGTGTGTGTGTGTGTGTGTGTGTTTGACTGGACAGGCATCTCTGGTATGTCTGCAAAAATATGAGAGGGTCTGACTGTCATTGACCTTTGGATGTGTGTGTGTGTGCGCGTGTGCGCGCATATAGACCTGTCTATCCATGCCAGAATGAGCATGCTTTGTATCACTGGAGTTGTCGAGGTTGCAGTGGGTGAGAATTGAGAGTGTGAATGTGTGTGTGTGTGTGTTCCTATCTTTGGTGTGCTGCAGTGATTATTGAGCTGCCTGTCCTAGCTGTCGGGCATTGTTGAGATATTGGCATAGGTTCCAGTGATAGTAATGTTGATGGAATATGTGTGTGTGTGTGTGTATTTGCAGATACAATTTCACACGTATGAGTGTGTGTGTGGTTGTGTGGATAGTGTTATGTGTATAGGTTTGTATGTGTGAGTGGAAATGACTGTGTGTGTATACTAGTGTGTGTGTGTGTGTGTGTGTGTGTGTGTGTGTGTGTGTGTGTGTGTGTGTGTGTGTGTGTGTGTGTGTGTGTGTGTGTGCCTTATGCTTGTGGCTTGTGACACGTCTGTCACAGGGCGGCTAAGTTGCAGTACGTCCATGTGGTCCTGCTCATCACCACGGCGGTGACCCAAAGGTCAGCATCCGGATCCCAATTAGCCAGCGAGCCCACACCAAACACATAAACGGCCATAATGGCCGCAACCCAGCTGGGAATGGTTACAGTCAGAGTCATGGGGGTTTCAGCAGAGAGGCCCATTAGATGTTTGGTAATGACTATGTTCAGAGATCAGACAGATTGCTTTTGTTTTGGATAATCTGCAGCATTAGAAATGTCCAGATCTCCTTCTGTTTTGCCTGGTGAGGGATGGGTGGACAGAGTGTTGGAGGGACAGCATTGGCTGTGTTTTTAGATTATGTGAGTTTTTATTCCTGAGGTGTAAGCTTCGAGGTCAGATGCCACTGTCGTTGCAGGGTTTCAGAGGCGATGCAAAATTTCTAATGGAGACCGTTAAATTTAGCCTTTTAATTAGGTTAGGTGGCTCAGGCTGTTTTTTACCGCTAGCCCAAGGCAGTGTTATATTGTGATATGATATATTATTACCCTGGGTGCGTGCCACAGTAATCGTAAGATGGCATTTTTATCCCTTGCTTTGAGAAGCCGCTGCAGCTCCAGGCCGAGTTACGGGCAAGAGTATTACTCCGTCAGAGGAGAGGATGAGGCTTTAAACTACACTAACAAAGTGGAGCAGAGCTTCCTACTGTTCAGGATGTTGATTTTCTTTCTCCAGGAGACAGGAATGTGGCCTGAAAGTCATCCCTTCTTAGCACTTTACCTCTCACACTGGCCTTGCACACATTCCTCTCTCACCCATTTAGACTCAGGACACCAGTGTTGTTTTTGGATGGCCAATTAGTAAAAAGCCATACACATTT